>NC_072781.1:31514596-31593334 GCF_022539595.1 Amphiprion ocellaris
TTGTGTTCAGGGCTGAATGTATGAAGTCTGCAGAACATAAGATCTAGAATCAGAAATCCTTCTTCAGTTCCTCACCATGATCTTTCTGTCCCGGCAGGGTTTGGGTCGAGGAGTCAAGCAGCCTTTTCCGTCTTTGGGCACCTTCATCTCCACGCTGAGCCAGAGGAGGGACGCTGGGGGGCGGGGCTTCGCTGGCGGCATCACCGGCACCCTGACCAGCATCCGACACGGTGAGTTCACCTCCAGGAATCTAGATCATCAAAACTGAGGCGCTTCGACCCGTTCTGACTTCACTTTTGGTCACAGAGAGGGCACGTTCTATGAAAACTCACAGTAATGCCGTGCTGCTGCTACATTCAGCTGTTGGGGTGTTTCTTTGTGCCAGCAGGCTGAGATCACCGTGTTCGGTCCCAAGAACAGATCATCGCTTTAGCTTCAAGGAAATGACTCTAGACTCGATGGAAAAGCCTTAAAACAACACGGCTATTGTTAAAGACACACAAATAGAAAACACTCCTCACAGGCAAGGAAAATATTAGACTGGAGTATTTCTATTTTCTCCAGTAATTGGCTCTGATTAATGTTGTGCAGTCTCGGTTTAATACTCCGGCTAAAAACCACTTAAAAATTTCTCTCAAGGACTTGTAAGCATCACTGTCTTGGTTTTGTTAGCTAAAACTTTGAGAGTTTGCTGTTAACAAAGCCCAAGATGACATCCTCAAATTTTTTTCCACAATACAAAAATACTCAGTTTACTGTCTTAAAAAAAATTAAAAATGAGCCAAACTTATTAGTTACAGATTAGTCATTACCTAAATGATAGTTTTTTGAAGCCAGAACTGTAAATAATCTTCACCTAAAAATTTTTATTTTTTTTATAAATATAAATTTATTCTTTTGCAATGTATGACTGTGAAATTATACGATTTAACTGTATTTAAATCAGCTAAAAAATATAATTTTTATAGATATTTGCTGTTATTAAAGACAAATTGTGAATTTTCAAGACTGAAAAATCCTGAAATAATTTTTAAACTGTTATTTTATAGATTTTCCTTTTTTGTTTAATTACAGATGGTAAAATCTAGAAAAATCACACAAAAATATTTTGCTTCAGAGAATAACTCGAATAACTCGAGGAATCGTTTCAGCCCTACTTATCTTAACTTATCAAAGATGACGTCCTCAGACCTCAGAATATTCAGTTTGCTGTCATAGAGGAGGAAAGAAACAAGAAAATATTTGTGTTTAAGAAGCTGGAATTAGAGAATTTTGACCTTTTTTCTTTAAAAAAAATTACTAAAATTGAATAATTGCACATCAGAACCTTGGATCAGCACCTCCAGTCCAAGGCCAAGGTTCTCGGCTGGAAACCAGTGGATTGTTCCCTCTGGGTTGGAGGGGAGTTGCTTCCTTAAGTGAAGGAGTTTAAGTATCTCAGGATCTTGTTCAGGAGTGATGGGAAAATGGAGCGATAATGCGGGCGTTGTATCAAACCGTCGCGGTGAAGAGGGACCTGAGCCGCAAGGTGAAGCTCTCAGTTTACCATCCATCTACGTTCCAACCTTCACCTGTGGTCATGAGCTGTGGGTAGTGACTGAAAGAATGAGATCACGGATACAAGCGGCTGAAATGAGCTTCCTCTGTAGAGTGGCTGGGCTCAGCTGTAGAGATAGGGGGAGAAGATCGGACATCCAGAGGGAGCTTGGAGTAGAGCTGCTGATCCTTCGGGTTGAAAGGAGTCAGTTGAGGTAATTAGCACATCTGCTTCGGATGCCTCTAGGGAGACTTTCTTTGGAGGTTTTCCGAACACCTGAGAGGAGACCGTGGGGCAAAACCAGAACCCACTGGAGCGATTATGTATCTCATCTGGCCTGGGAACTCCTCGGGATCCCCCAGGAAGAGCTGGAAAGCGTTGCCGAGGGGAGGGTTGTCTGGAATGACCTGCTTCGTCAACTAGCTCTGTGATCTGACCCTGGATACACGGAAGAAGATGGATGGATGGATGGAGCATCAGAATAGTTGGAGAATAATTGTATAGTTGATTTTCCAAATCAAACTCTGGTGATAGTTTGTCTGTAGTTGTAAATGTGCTCATGTGAGGTCTTTATTTCTGAATCTGCACTGGAGAAATGGTGCAGAAACTGTGTTTTTATGCATCAGACTTCACTCCGACTGCCTCTGGTCTGTATCTGAATCCATATTAATGGATTTCACAGCAGATGTTAGCAGCAGAGCGGCTCAGTGTTCCTAAACTACAGTTTGAAAGTGTTCGGTCCGTCTTTGTTCTCACTGATCTCCGTCTCGTCGAGGATGTAATGATGTGTTACTTCCTCTGTTTACAGTACGCCTGATGTATACGCTCACAGTCTGTTTACGTCGAGCGGCGACTCGCGTCTGAAGAAAAAGGAAGGTTTTTGAAATGAGGCGAGAAGACGAGGAAAAGCTGGATTTTAACATCTTGCAGCGCACAGAAACTCCTAAGATCACACCTCTAATTAGCAGCTGGTTTTCTGGGAGCTGACTCACAGTTTGAGCTTTTCCTTGATATGTAATTAAACTTTCAGACCCTTTGTTGAAATACGCTTAGATATTCTCCCTGCGAGCAAAACATAACACCAAAATGCACATTTATTGAATCTAGTGCTCAGAAAATGACCATTATAGCAGGAAATCAGATCAAAAACACCAGTTCTGGAGCTGACAAATGGACTGTTTATTCTTCCTCAGCGTTTTGACATTAAAGGGATGCTGCTTCCTGTTAAAGGCGAGGTTATTTCTGACGGCCGTGAGAACGCAGACCAGCCGAGCGCTCACCAGCCCGCTTTGTCACCACGGCTACGATGCCAGAATAATTATGCAAACCTCCGCCCCAAATGAAAACCATATGAAAGTGAAAACACTCGACACTCACACAGATACTGCAGCATTCCTCCGACCTGCTGGATAACCACCACAATTTGCTGTTTCATCTGTAAAGCATTACGGGACGTTTGTATTTCCTCTTTAATATTGTCAAATATGGTTTGGTGTGTCGAGGCTGAGCACAGACCCGTCTGAGTTTCATTTGCGGATCACAAAACACCGACACCTCTTTCAGAAACACCGGAGTCCAAGTGTTTCTGAATCAGATTTTAAACTTTATGGATCTCAGCAGGGAGCCTGTTGCTAGACGTAATTATACAGAAAACAGCTAAAGTACTTTTATAAACATCACGTTTTTGTTCCAGACAAGTTTTCATCACATTAGTAGTATCTACACTTGGAAAAAAATTAAAAATATGTTAAAAAAAATTGTGAAAATCTTGCAAAATATCTGATAAAAAATGATGCAATACTGTAACTTTTAAAAGCTGTAAAAAAAACTAACAATAATGGGAAGTATCTGTAAAAATATATATTTTTAGCTGTTTTAAATTCAGTTAAATGGTTTAATTTTAGAGTTATACATAGTACAAGAATGAATATATATATTTACTAAAATACAGATTTTTGATGTGAAGATTATTTATAGTTTTGGGCTTTTTTTGTTCTGTTTTTTCAGTCCACGAATAAATTCTTACTTTTTTTTAGGGATTTTACTAGATTTTACCATCTGCAGTTTAACAAAAAGACAGGCAAATCTTTAAAATAACAGTTTAAAAAATTATTTAAGGATTTTTCAATCCTTAAAATTCACAATTTATCTTTAAAATTATGGCAAATCTCTATAAAAATTTGATTTTTAGTTGATTTAAATACAATTAAATCATAGAATTTAAAAAAAAAAAAAAAAAAAGAACTTTTTTAAAATGTGAAGATTATTTACAGTTATGGCCAATTTGCTGTGTTTGGTTTTGTTCTATTTTGTTTCTTCAGTCAACAACTAAATTATTACTATTCTTGAGTGATTTTACTTTGTTTTACTAGCTATAATTATCTCGAACAAAAAAGGAAAAATCTGTAAAATGACAGTTATAAAAATTATTTAAGGATTTTTTGTCCTTAAAATTAATCATTTGTCTTTAAAATAACAGCTGCTGTTATTTTTAAGACAAATTATAAATTTTTTAGGATTGAAAAATCACTTCTACTTTTTCTGCTGTAATGTCGAGCACAAAGTTCGATTAATGGCTGGAATAATCGATAGAATACCCGATTACTACAATGACCAACAGCTGCAGCCCTACACTCAGTAACACTTGAGGAAGACAACACGGTTCGTCCTTTTCAGAAAACATCAAAGCTTTGTTGAGGTAAACTCTGGTTAAAAACAGACGAGGAAGAAAAGACGTCGTCCTTGAAGGTGACTCCTGATTAAAGGGCGTCATGGCAACCGAGGCCTGTTGCTGTCACGACTAAATTGGGCGACGCTGACAAAGAGGTGATAATTAGGAAGCCGTGAAGAGGGAAAGATGAGTTTCGTCTCCCGGTTGCATCACTGATCAGCTGTGTTCTTCCCCTGTGGACAATGTTAATTTCCCATCTGGTTCCATTAAATAACTAGAAAAGCAGTCAGAGAGCACAGTACAGCAAGGCTGTTCATTCCCCCATATGGCATTGTCAGAAATGAAGTCTCCAATCTCAATAGATACATCTACAAAAGTATAACATTTTAGAATTAAAAGCATTTTGGGTCACTTTGGGGAAAGTCACCAGATTTCCGGCTAAAAGAACGACGTTTAGGGTATTTTTACTGCTGTCAAATGTCAAAACGGGGTTAAAAACCAGTTTGAAGCAGATTTTATCATTTTTCCAGATGATCTTTAATAAATCTACAAAAGAACCAAAATTGTTGATTGTTTCTTGTGATGAAGACACACGTTTCAATGATTCTATTATAGAACAAGAAAAGCACTCAGAGAGCGCAGTACTCCTCCAAGGCTGCTCAGTCATATGATTTCCGACGGATGAAATCTTTAAAAAAAACTGTGCTCTGCAGCGGTGGATTTGTAGCAGGATCACAATCATGTGGTCGTCAGCAGGCAGCTGATGTAGTGTTCATTTGTTGTCATGGTTAGTTCTTGCAGTGGATTTATGTCAGTATTGAGCTACAGAATAGTTTTAACATCATTGTGTGTTCCTTTTAATCATCACAATTGTGATTTTATTCATGTACTTGCATTTCCACCACATATAGCTGGTATTAGCGCCTCTTTATTATCACGTTATGATGAAATATATAGCATTTTTATGTATGATTTAGCTCGTCGGAAGTGTGGCAGCCTCTAATATTATACTGATAGTAATGAAATATATGTTAGACTAATATTTCTGCGTGTACACTAAACTACAATGATGTCTTCCTTTAATTTAACCCACCTGCAGGACAGACCTCACCATTTAGCTGCTTGGATTCCTGTGATAAAACGCCTGTTCAGTGCTGTCTGTCTTTTATCTCCTGCCGTCCGCACCCACAGGACGAGCTCCCACAATGCACCTGGACCCGGCTGCTCCTGACTATTGTTACTGTGGAGACGGAGACAATAGGACGCTAATTATAAAGAGAAAGGATGGATGATGGGAGGCGTGGGAGGATGTGTGTCTGAATCCACGTAGAGCAGCCTGGCCTCTGTGATTACGCTCTGATTGGGGTTAATAGCTGCTGTTTGTGTGGAAAAACAGCATCGCTAGCAGTTCTTTTTCAGTTTCTGTCCTTTTTGTTGCTTTTTCGTGACATGTATTCCCTTCACCTTTACAGAAAGGCCTGTTTTTTATTTTATTTTTTCACAGTCAGCATATAGATTAATATTCTTCAACAGTAACTTTGGCTAAATATTATTTGTAATTTCACAAAACAGGGAAAATCTCACTTTTTCCCCCTAAAATATGAGCAAATATCAGTAGAATAATTTTTTATTGTCAAAGTTGCAAAAGAACAAAATACTCATTTATGAAAATACAGTTTTTTATGTGGACATTATTTACAGTTGTAACTTTTACCAGTTATTCTCTGTAATTTAACACTCCCTACACCTATTCACATAACTTTGCATGTTTCTAGAAAAGAAAGATGGAAGTATATTGATTTGTTTTTTTTACAACCAGCATATACATTTATACTTTTTTCAGTAATTTTTACTAGATACATGTAATTTAACAAAACAGGAAAAGATCTGTAAAGTAACATTTTATTATTTATTTATGTATTTATTTCTAAACCATTCATAATATACAGTTTTTTTCTTTCAAAAAAAGGACAAATCTGTAAAATAATAATATTTAATTTATAGAAGAAGGAAAAAAATCTGTAAAATAACATTGTATTATTATTACTGTTATTTAAAATCTATTTTCAATCCTTAATATCTATATTTTTTCTTAAAAAAAGATAAATGTCTGTAAAATTATAATATTTAATTAAAAAAATCTCTACAATAAAATTTTTAAAAGATTTACTATTTTTCAAACCTTAATGTGCATAATTTGCCTTTCAAATAACAACATCTGTAAAATAATAATATTTATTTCAACAAAACTGGAACAAAAATCTGTAAAATAACATTTTTAAATTCTTAATATACTTTTTCCTCCTCTGTAAAATATTGGCAAATATTGGTAGAATAATTTTTTGTGGTCAAAGTTGTAAAAGACCGTAATACTAATTTTTACAAATAGAAAACAATCTGTAAAATAGTAATTTAGAAAATGTTGACATTCTTTTTATACATTTTGTTCTTTAAAAATAAGGATATTTTTTCTGATTTAAATACAGTAAAAAATATAGAGAAAAACACAGGTTTTTGATGTGGACGTTGACAATTAAATATAAATTCATACATTATTTCCTCAATTTTTTACTAGCTATTATCTGTATTTTAACAAAACAAGAAAAACTGTACAATAAGACTTAGAATATTATAAATGTTCAATTCTCAATTTACAATTTTTTTCAAATAACTGCAATTATCTGTAAAATAATTACATTTTTGCTCATGTCAGCACAGCCTAAACAGTGTACTTTTACAGTCAACCATTTATAAAAACATTGTTTTTGATGTGGACGTTATCTATAGTTGTAAATGTAAATGAAGGCTATTTTTCTATGATTTTTAGGAACAGTAAAAACACCTCCCGTCTCTCTTTTGATAGCAGTTGTTCTATTTTCCCTCCGTTTATTATTTAAACTCTTTTAACCTGCAGATCTGCCACTGGAGGTCATCAGCAGTTTGTTGGTGAAGCTGGTTTGTTGTAAAGTAGAAGCTCATTTGTTTGATTTATTGATGAATTGATAACTGTAGATGGATTTTTTTCTGTCTAAGCTACTTTGGTCAGAGGTCCAAAGGGTAACTGTGATTCTATTGACGGTTTTATATAAGAGATTGTGTCTCTAAACGCTGCAAACAAGCCACATAAACGAGGACAGCATGTTTACCTGCTGCAGCATTCAGGGCCACAGAGATCCATTTGTTCCAACGACAGAACAACCTTGACTGAGCAGGTGATGGCTTCTGTAAATAGCACCGTGTTGATGGAAGAAAATTGCTGTGATTCTCCTCTATTGAACTCCTAACTAGTAAACACTTCTGCTTTTTATTGCGTCCTTTGAGTCTGTTCTATCTGCTAGTTTCCATCCGCTCACAAGAATTTCCATCACAAGAAGCATATTTTTATTTTTAATCTTGTATAAATGTTCCTTCAACGCTGTGAACCTCAAATCTGCCAGCAGGTTTAACTGACATTCTATATACCGATCAGACATAACATTCTGACCAGTGACAGATGAAGCTAATAACACTGATTATCGCTTCATCATGGTCTCTCTAAGTGGGTTGGATATATTAGGCAGCAAGTGAACATTTGGCCCTCAAAGTTGATGTGTCAGAAGCAGGATAAGTGGGCAAGTGTAAGGATTTGAGTGAGCTTGACGAGGACCAGACTGTGATGTCTAGACGACGGAGTCAGAACGTCTCCAGAACGTCTCCAGAACGTCTCCAGAACGTCTACAGAACGTCTCCAGAACTGCAGCTCTTGTGGGGTGGTCTGCCGTGGTCAGTATGTATCGAAAGTGCTGCAAGGTGAACGTCCGTCCGTCCGTCCGTCCGTCCATCCATCCATCCATCCATCCATCCATCCATCCATCCATCCATACACAGCTTAATCCTCATTAGGGTCGCAGGGAGCTGGAGTCTGTCCCAGCTGACTGAAGGTGAAGGCAGGAGACACCTGGACAGGTCACGACGAGCACAAAGGGAAGTTGAATTAAGTAACCTGAAGATGGAATCCCATGTGTGATTTGAAATTGACAGGTTCAAGTCCTGCTCCCAGGAGGTTTTAATTTTGTCAAGTGAGACCTGTCTTATATTGGACAGCCTGTCGTATATAATGGATATGAAAGTTTTTGCGATGGGTGCAGACTCAGAAGTACATCAATGGCATTCCGGTCAGGAGCCCCAGGGAAGCTTGGTAGCTGAACCTGTAGAAAATGCCTGACTTGTAGGTATCTAAAAAAGTGGGTGTTGGGAAGGTCAAACATTTTAGAGAGTAGGGCTGGTCCGAATAGCAATGTTTGGGCCCCGGATATTTGGCCCCAATTAATGACAAATATCCAAATATTCGGCTTGGGGTGGAGGAGGAGGAGGAGGAGGGGGACGGACAGAAGTGGTGGGAATGCATAGGCAGTGTTTGGCTAATGCCAGTTTAGGTTAACGGTCATAGGTTTGTTTCCACCATCCAAGCGGGCCAGACTGGACTGTAGTAGAGTCCATTAAATACTGCTCCACCTCTCACTTAGCACTTTGGTCTTGCTCCTCACGGCAGAGTTGGTATGTCCGTGTGATACAGCGGGGGGTGGGATAATCCAAGTATTAGAGAGTTGTTCACCTTGGAGGGCTGCACAGTGGCTTGGTGGTTAACACTTTCACCTTGCAGCAGAAGGTCAGTGGATCTTTCTGCATGGAGTTTGCATGTTCTCTCTGTACATATGTGGGTTTGTTCTGGGTACTCTGACTTCCTCCCACAGTCCAAAAACATGCTGAGGTTAATTGGTGACTCTAAATTATCCATAGGTGTGAATGTGAGTGTGATTGTTTGTCTCTATATGTATCCCTGTGATAGACTGTTACCTGTCCAGGTGTCCCCTACCTTCACCCTCAGTCAGCTGGGATAGACTAATGAATGGATGGATGAACTACCCTACTAAATCCTGATATGCTCAATAGAAAGTCAGTATAAATTCAGTAAAAGAGCAAATTACTCATTTATAAAAATACTTTTTTTTCATGTGGACATTATCTGGAGTTGTAAATGTAAATTCATGCTTTTTCTGTGATTTTAATAGGTAATTATTAGAAATATTATTTACATTTTTCAGTCATTTTTTGGGGCTCAGGTGGTGACAGTTAGTGTGTAAACTGTTTAAAATGTGCAATAAATTCTGTTCAGTGTTTTTATTGCATGTATTTCTAGTAGCAGAGATACAAAGACGGAGTTCATGCACCTTAACCTTGTATGTGAGGAGGCATTGCATGCACTAGATGGGTCAAAAATCGAAAAAGTTGATGATTTCCTATATCTAAGAGGGTACACCAACACAGAACACGATATAGAAATAAAAACCGGTAAACCTTGGGGAGCATTGCACTCAAAAATGTCAAAAACATGAGTATCTCCAATTAAAACGGCAACCAAAATAAGAGCGTTCAAGGCGTCAGTGGAATCATCTGACTTTATGGATCCGACTCCTGGTCACTAACGAAGAATTTTAAACCACTTATAGTAGAATGTTTGTGATGGTACGAAACATCTCCTGGAAATCACACCTCACCAACAAGTCGCTCTATGGTTCACATCCATGCTGGTCAACCATCATTAGGCAGCGTAGACCAGCCCTGGATGGACATGTGGTCAGACACAACGAAGCAGCTGGTCGTTGTTATGGAAACCTGATACTATCAGAAGGACTGGTGGGTCAATCACTACATTAAGGAAGGTGCTAGAGCAAGACACTGGTCTGGAAGGTAAAGAACTTTTGACTGCAATGCTGGACAGACGGAGCTGCAGGAATATTCATGTCACTGATTCCGTCGGATGCAATTGACTGACCGACTGTTTTTATTGCTGCAGCTTGAGCAGCTCTGACCTTGTTTTTCTTCTTTAAGGAAAATGAGTGCTTTCTGTCCTGCAGGGAGAGAGCTACCTCCAATCTGCAGAAATGTCCGTCAGAAGCAGCGACTGTCCATCGACACTTTGCCTCCGGAGGTCAAAGCTCCGTTTCCCTCCGACCCCGTCATCCCTCTGAGGACCAAAACCACCAAGGAGTTCCAGTGAGTCTCCTTTTATCGCTGTCAGCTCCATAAAACCAAACATTAATGCTCAAAACATTCAAATAAATAGCAAAGGTTTGTCCTTTTGATGCGTTGTGTTTGTGTTGCTAGGGACGACGTGGAGCGTGCCGTCCAATCAGGCGACTGGAGGGAGGTCCGGGAGTTTTACCTGACCACCTTCGACTCCTTCATAGAAATCAACGCTGCCTTCAAGGTAACTTTTGTTGCTGTTTTTATCTTTCTCTTTAGACGAAATGGCACTCATCTGTGACCAGACACTGTTTTTATGTTTTCCTCCTTTCCCAGCGAGAGGCGAACGGTTTGTTTAATACGATAGAGGACTCAGGAGTCAACGCCAAGTTTGTCAACGCTGTCTACGATGCTCTGCTCAGCACAGTGAGTTAAAAACACTCTTATTCATGCAAACTTTAGAGTAAGAAGATCTTAAAATCCAGCTGCTACTGTTGGCTATGTGGAAAGATCAGGATGAGGATGGCTGGACTTTGAAATGCTATTTACATGCTAAAAATGCTATTTCAGTGCACCAGTTTGGAGATTTGATCCTCTACCACAACTATATTATTATGGCATTAATTAAAATGTTCTCCCAGGATTCATTTCTTTCAGTTCAACCCTGAACTTTCAGCAATTTCTGGATGTTTTTTTCACATTTTTACTCACTATGTTCCCATTTTCACTGCTATATGAAGTCCTGCAGCTCCATGGAAACAGAACAAATATGACTAGATGTAGAGAGAACTCAAAGATGCCTTTTTGACACAGTTATGGGTCATTCCAGAACTGGAGGACATTTGGGCTTCAACATTTTTGAAAAATAAACCTTTTCCCATTTTCTGCTACATATTCATCAATAATAGGTAATAAACTTATCAAAGGCTTGATTGGCTCAGCTTCCACATCAATGGTAGCATTTTTATTCCATGTTTTCTGTGTTGTTTGCTAACCCTACTCTAATCACAGTAACAGGGTTGCTAATCCATGCTAATGTGATCTTTTTCTCAGCAGTAGAAGCTAGATATTTAGCTGCTGTTACTGCTGACCAAGAGGACAAACTGACTGATGGAAAACAGTCCAAAGAATTAGTCTGATCCTGATAATATGAGGTAGAGTGAGACATTCAATCAAGGCTGACAATGTGAAGAAGATATGAAAAATAGAAGAGAGGACATAGCTTTGCTCTACACATTCTTTAGGAAAACTGATGAAGTTAATTCCAGCGTTTCATGTGATTCACTATTTTCTTCTTCTTCTACCAGCTAAAAAGGTTATGCTAACAGGGTTGTTGTGGGATAGACCTTCCATACATAATAATTTCATTCATAATTGCATCAAAATAAACAGTTGGTGGAGCTAAATCTTCAGTCAGTCCAAGAAAAAGAGATGACAAATAAAAAAGGTCCAGATGAAGCTCAAAAAATGATAATAGCGTGGAAAACATGCTGAAAATTAGTTTAATAATAAATAATAGCTTTGTGAAATAGTCTTATTTTGGCAATTTTCTAAAGATAGCATAACAAAAGCTGATTTAGTTTTTGTGATTTTGACGAAATTTTGAAGTTTAAAGCTTTTGGTGTGTGACAGAAAAGCATGTCAGACAGTTTAAAAAAACAATTATTGTGTTTGGTGCTCTAAGGGTTAAGTCTGTGAATGTGAAAACAGCAGAGGATCTCTCCAAACACCTCACGCTGTCCTCGCAAACACTCGTGTGTCATTAAGTGACCTCCCCGGTTAAGTAAAGGTTAGAAAAGTATGGCGCCCGGTGTTTTCATTTCTCTTTGTGGGTCACTGACATTCAGGGATGTTGATTCAAGCTTCTGTTTTGGACACTGAGCATGTTTCTGTTGTGTGCTTTAGCCTCAGGACATCCAGAAGTCGGTGTTGAAAGGGATCATCAACAGCCTGCTGAGGGAGTGGAAGGGGTGAGGCGACTCCTGCGACACGTGTGAACTCAGAAATCTTTACTTTTCAGCTCCGGTGCAGAAGCCAACAACACAAACTCAGATGAGATCACTGAGTGTGACTGAAAGTGAAGCTGATATGACTGTCAAAGCTGTAGATGCAATAGAATTTTGCTTCCTATTTTAAAGTCAAGCAAATATTCTTGTTCCCTTGTAACAGAGGTGTCAAACCTGTGGCCCGCAGGACAAAACCGGCCCTCTAGAGGGTCCAATCCGGCCCGTTGGACGATGTTGTAAAGTGTAAATATTAAAGAGAAGACATTAACTGCAGATTGTAAATTAGTAAAAGTATAAATTTAAAATCATTTCTAGACCATGACAAGTTGTTTTGATCATAAAGTAAAATAGTAGATTGCAAATAGTTCTTTTGTTGTTTTGTGTCTCATTTTTGTAATAGTTTGTCTTGTTTTTGTTGTTTTTTGTCAGACTTTTGTCGTTTGTCTCGTGTTTGACGTTTTGTCTTTCTTTTTTGTCTCGCTTGTGTTTTTTGTCTTATTTTGTCATTTGTCCATTTTTTTTTGCTTTGTAACTTTCTTGTTTCTTTGTTTGTTCTTTTGTGTCATTTGTCTCATTTTTTGTCATTTTGTTTCATGCTTTTGTCTTTCTGTGTCTCATTTTTGTCATTTTATGTTTTGCTTTATTTGTTGTTTTATCATTTTTGTCGGTTTGAGTTTTTTTGTCTCGCTTGTGTTGTTTGTCAACTTTTTCGTTGTTTTGTTTCGCGCTTTTGTCATTTTTGGTCTCGTTTGGAACTTTTTTGTCTAATTTTTTGTCTCTTGTTTTGGTTCATGTCGTTTGTCTAATTTTTTTGTTGTTTTGTTTCTTGCATTTGTCATTTTTGGTCTCATTTGTGTCATTTGTGTAATTTTTTGTCTCGTTTTTGTCATTTGTCCAGTTTTTTGTCGCTTTGTAACTTATATGTCAAATTTTTTATTTCTTCTTTTGTTTCATGTCATTTGTCTAAGTTCTTGTTATTTTGTGTCTCATTTTTGTAATATTTTCTCTTGTTTTTGTTGTGTTGTTTTGTCTGACTACTATATCATTGAATTCCAGATAGCTGTGACTAAATGTTGTGTTCCTTTGTAGACACACTGTTCTGGAAGTTGTAATGTGTAAATGATAAACTGAGGCATAAAGTTGCTGAAATCAAACTTATTTTTCTTCAGAAATTTCAGGTTGTTTATGATGTTTTGTAAAAAGATAATTCCTGAAATGTGAACATTTTCAGAATGTACTTTTTTCCACTGAAACAAGGGAAACATTTGGAGTTATGATTATTTATAGGTTATTATGCTCTGATTTTAGTGATCAGGTCCACTTCAGATCAAATTGGGCTGAATCTGGCACCTGAACTAAAATGATTTTGACACCACAACCCTTTAGAGTCATATGAAAAATGAGCGTCCAGTTTGAACAGACATGCTGGTTGCTTTGCTGTGTTCTGCTGTTTTTACAGTATCTCACATTTACTTTCTTTTTTTTTCTGTTTTTGTTTTCAGGCCTCGGACAAAAGATGACCTGCGAGCTTATTTCATTCTTGTTCAGGTGAGAATAAAAATCCCAAAGACTCTGTAAACTGTCACGATATGCATCAGAAATCACACTGCGTCTTGGAGTTGGAACTCGATGCGCATAATTTTAGATTAACCCTCTGAATTTAAAGCAGTTTCTGGGCATATTTACTCACTGTGGGCTCATATAAAGTCCTGCATCTCTAAGGAAACAGCACAACCATGACTGGAAGTAGAAAGAATGTCTGCGAATGTTTGTGCAGTCTGACACAGTTATATTGCCACTTTTCATAAAAAAATGATTTCCTATTTTGCCAAAAAAATCGCAAAACCACAGGATCAATACTTACAACACACACTAATACTGGAGACAAATATGACTCTACATGCTATAAATATTTTACTGCATAGATTGTTTCTATATTTCCATGCTTATCTCCTTTCTCCTCCATGTCAACGCGACCTGCAGTTCAACCAGAAACTAGAATTTTTATCACCTGACTGTTGGTGGCAGATGAGTCACTAGTGGCTTCCTGGTTACTCCAAACAGAACAGAAGTTTTTGTTTTTTCCAGACTAGTTACTGCAAATTGTTTTTTTTTTTTTTTTTTTGCCAATTCTTAAATGACACGTATAGAATACAACAATTTTAATGAAATGATACTTGGAAGTTTAGATTTGGTGCATTTTCCTGCACAGACGCCAAGTTCAAGAGTCATTAGAAAGTTGAAAATTAAACAATTTTCTCTCAGGTTTTGTAGTTTCTGCCTCTAAAAATGGTGTACTTCTGGTAATAGTATTTTAAGACAACATGCATTTCAAATCTTTTCTTATGTTGTGTCTTTTCTGACCTTCCCTGGAAATTTCATCCAAATCCATTAGTCCGTTTTTGAGTAATGTTGCTAACAGATAGACGGACAGACAGACAGACAAACCAACGCCAATCGTCACGACTCCGCCACATTCCTTGGCAGAGTAACAATGATAGAAATGATGGACAAAGTGGTTTCTGCACAAATGTCCTCAAACAGATGCAGACAGGTTTGGGAATCTTCACGTCTTCCACAAAATTCGCTCTTATAGAAAGCAACAGTTGGGTTTTAAATCATCATAAAGTGTCATGAATCAGTATTATGAGTTTATTGAAACTGCTGTATATGTGCAGCTGTGGTCCTTTAGGTCTCCATGCTGTCAGCAGATGATCTCACAATGTTACAATAAAACATGATCGGTTTGCAAAACCGACGCAGATCCTAAAATATTAAACATGAGGTCAGCAGAGGACATCTGTACTTTCAGTGCTTTGGAATTTGACCAAACAACAACAACTTTTGAGCTCCTTTTTTCCTTTCTGATCTTCACTTTGTCTTGTATTTTGGTTTCTCTTTCCATCCTTCATTTCTGTTTATTTCTGTTCTTTGATCCTTCTTGGTCCGGTTTGGTTCTATTTCTTGCCTCTCTTTTCCCTCATTCTGCCTCCAGTCTGATTCCCATATATGGTTTCAGGGAATTAGAATCAGATAAAGGCAGGAATCTACAGTAGTTCCCTGTGGTTCTGCACACAGAGTGAGGTCATGTTGGAGTTGAGAGCTGCTGGTTTCCCGTCTGATGACGACTCTCCTCCTTTATGGACTTTATGGTTTTTGGTTCTTCTTTTTCCTTCTTTCTCCAGCTGTGTTCAAACCTCCCAAAGACTCGGAGTTAAAACTTCCTCTCTTCACTTTTTCAGGATTAGTGGTGTCGTACTAAACACTTAATTCTGTTGAGCATGTTCTCACTATATATTTGAAACCTTATGTAAATTTCTGGTTTGTTTTAACATCTTCACGTCTTCACAGTCCTTCGTTTCTTTTACTTCTAATACTCTTCTGGCTGAGTTCTTTAATAAGATATCAGAACAGGAATCCGCCAAAGCAAACTTTGCCCTCTGTTTTCTTTCTCTTGTTCAAATAAATTTGCTAAGTAGTTTGCTGTTGTGACCCATGAAGCCTCTTTTTAGAAATGTTCCCAGACCAGAGGGATTAACTTGCTGAGTAAAATGGTATTAATAACAGTAGAAATGATGGAGAAAGTGGTTCGGGTGGAAATAGCTTCAAGCAAATGCCGGGGCAAAACAAATCAACTCATTTATAGAACAACTTCTGCACAACACGCTGTGATTGGCCAGAAATTTTTATAGCAGAAAATTAAATATTTATATAGACATTTGTGATATTTCAGCTTGATGTCATAACTTTGTTTCCGGAACGATTTATGACGAAAGCCTGAATGTTTCTCTGTTATTTCTCATCGTGTTTCTGATTAAGAATCTTCAATAGCTCCTGTTATTCAAAAACTATTCAAAAACAAACTCAAATTTAAGTGTGCAAAAAAACTGTGCTGAAAGTGTGTTGACAGGGAATTAAAAAAAATCTCAAAGTATGATACATCAATCTTAAATTTCACAGGTGCCATTTTAAATATCTATAGTTTTTGATTCTAGTGATTTGAGATGCAAAAACCCAATTGTCTGAAAACAAACTGAACTTAGCTCAAAATTTAAATAAGACACAGAGGCAGGAAGAGTCAGATGGAATTCTTAGATTTACTGATGTTTGGGTAAAATATAGAGGCTGGTTCATGAAGCAGAGCTGATGAGTGCTTTAAAAACATCACCTGATGTCCCCAAGTTTTTGAGTCTTTTCTCATCTTTTCTTTTGTTTTTGGCTGTTATCATGGCCGTGACCGATAAACTTTTCAAAATAAAACGGCAGGGTTCGGCTGCTTGTAATGCATCATGTCGCCCAGTAAATTGACAAAAACAGCCATTCTTGGTAAACGATGGTCATTCAACAGCCTTCAGTTTCAGCCATGTAGCCACCTGTTTGCATTGTGTTGCTTTCTGTTAGTTCACTGTATTCATTTGCAATAAGATTTCTGTTAATCATTAGCAATCTTGTTGCTTGAACCGAGGTGAAGCATGTTTCTTTTCATCAGACCAGTTAAATCACAGGATAATAACCACAACTCCAAATGTTTCCTTTGTTTTAGCACAGAAAAAGTACATTCTGAAAATATTCACATTTCAGGAATTATCTTTTTACAAAACATCATGAACAACCTGAAATTTCTGAAGGAAAATAAGCTCAATTTCAGCAAAATTACGCCTCAGTTTATCATTTACACATTAAAACTTCCAGATCACAGTGTCTACAAAGAACACAACATTTAGTCACAGCTATCTGGAACGATATAGTATTTTACTTTATGGTCAAAACGACAAAGTCAAACAAAAAAAAGACAACAAAAACAACAAAAACAAGACAAAATATTACAAGAGAGAGAAACGACACGACACAAAGCAAAAAAAAGACAAAAAAGTTACACAAATGACACAAATGAGACAAAAAATGACAAAAGTGAGAAGCAAAATGACAAAAAATAGACAACACAAGCGAGACAACAAAAACACAGAACGACAAAAACAATACACAAAACAATGAATAAAGCAAAACAAAAAAATGACAAAAAGACAAACACAAGTGAGACAAAAAGGAAACAAAACGACAAAAACGAGAAACAAAATGACAAAAACATGAGAAAAACGACAAAAAACAACAAAAACAAGAACTTGAAAATTTAAATATGATTTTGACAGCTCCTAAAAAGGAACTAGGTTATAAAATTACATCAACTTTTAGGTGTTCTTGCTAAAAATGTGTCTTGATCTCACGACAAAATATAAACCGTCTTGCCAGAATTTATTGGAGCACGCCCAGCTAATGGGTCACAACATGGAGTCTCCTCGTTTCACAAAGTAGCTGCTTCTAGAAATTACACTTACGTCTGTTAACGTTGTGTTCATCAAATGTACCAAAGTGCATGTTCAATGAGATCTGGCTCAAGAAAGGTGCAGAAACCTGTTGAAAATAAAAACAGAAAAGATGCACAAACCTATGAACATGGGAGCAAAGTCAGAAAAAAACTACATTTCCTAAAAGTATACCAGCTTGGTAGACTTGAAACCCATGTGGTGACCATTTTTTCCAAACAAAATGCAACGGAGAAACATGGACCTGAATGTGTTTCAGTTCCTTTGAACCTTCTGAAGTCATTTTCTAGACCAAATCTGTAATAAGTCAGCTTTATTACAGCATTATTCTGCTGTGTTTTGTGTGTAGAACCCGCAGTACTCCAGCACCAGCACCTATGTGATCTACGCTCACCTGCTGAGGCAGATCGCAGCTCTATCTGAGGCCGACCACCACTTCCTGGTTCACTGGCTCAAGAAGTAAGTGTGTTTTTTTATGCATGTGTGTTCATCATGTTGGTGTCAGTTTGCACCTAGAAGCAGCAGGGATTAGCTAAACCTTCAAACTGTAAAACATCAAAGAATAAATTAGGCTCTTTCACAGCTGAATCAAAGCGTTTGTGTTGTTTTTCTTGAATCCAGACTGGGTCAGAGGAGAGGAGCTGTCGTACGTTCCACAGATCGTAAAGCCCTCTGTGGAGAATGGGTGATTTGGAGCTCTTTAAATAACTCTTGGACGCGTATCGGGTCTTGTCATCTTAGCAGCGGGGTTAGCAGGTTGATTGATTGTGAGACGGGAACGTAAATTTGAAGCGTTTCCATCTCTGGCAGGAAACCATCTCTGGCTTTGGCTCACCTCTTTCATGCAAACCTCACCCACAGCGTCGAGGCTTGATGAATCCTTCTTGTCGTTTGGTGCAGACCCCGGCCTCTGACAAAACGCAGCAGCTGCATTCTTGTGAGCAACCAACGTGTTTTTCATCTTTGTTTTCCCTCCTCTAATCTGGCCACACAGTCGTGCTTTGTGCCAACTCTTCCCAGCCTGGAGGGGAAAGTGTCGAAGCCTCCAGCATGCCTTTGCTCTGATGTAAACTGCAGCTCTGAATACAGAAGATTTAAATAATTACTGTCAGGGTATCAGATGTCAATACTTCCTGAACGCCGACCAAAATCTTCCTGCAGCGAGTGTTGAAAAGTCACACAACAAAAGCTGTCCTTGTCTAATTTAATGTTTTTTATGAATTTCGGATAGAAATTTTGTTCATTTTAAACAACTTCCTACAGACAAACTGCACTGAAATGAAATTCAGTCTCGTTTTGGCACATGGAGGTTGAAAAATGTGCCTTCTCAGAACACTGCAGTGACAAAACAGAATATGATGCAGCTGATAGATGCTAAAAATAGCATAGAAAACACTTTCACATCAGGCAGTGATACGTTTTGGTACAGTTGCGTTTAGTAGAGGTTGCACATGATACAGTGACTTTTTGACGTTTATTAGACGCTCGTGCGAACTTAGTCTGTGGAGCTTCTTTATGGGAATCCACATTTTGATTGGGAGCAGCCGTCGTTATGACACGTCTTCGTGGTGATCGGTAACGTGGCCTTGGTGCTAACATAGTCACCGACTGTCGTTTAACGTTTCTGTTGTTATGAGGTGCAATCGAAAAGTTCTGAGACTGTGCCAGATTTAAATTGAGCTGTCATCCCTGTAGAAGTAGTGCAGTCATACTCTGCTTCTGCAGCACTTACAGTACTCCTTTAAAGTTCTGTTATGTAAGTGCTGAAATATACAAAAAAAATGGTGACACCTGCACTCGAATTTGATTTTGGGAAAACAGAAGAAGTCAAAAGAACCCAAGTCTGGTGAGTTGAGCGGTTGGGAGCGATGATGATGTTTGTGTGGCCAAAACAAGCACATCGGTGACTACTGCGCTGAGATCAGGACGTAACAGCAGAGATCTACCCTCCAACCCTGGGAAATTAATTCATGATGCACAACTTCACTAGTGTTGAAGAAAACAAAAGGCATGCTGCTGGTGATCCTGATCTGATGCATCTTGTACAAGTTTGGAAGTAGGGCTGCAACTATCAATGAATCGATTGTTTGTCTAAGCACTTTACGTCATCAAAAGCGGAAGTGAGCGCGCTATGCAACAGAAATCACCGTCCAGGCATAGCGCTGAACATGGACAGACGTCCGCATTGTATCGTAAACGCGTGCTGTATCGTACATATATTATATATACAAGATACAGTATGTTAGTTGCAGCCCTGTTTGGAAGTTGCTGTTTCTTGTCTTGGTAGTCGCTGCAGACCAGTGTTTCTCAACGTGTGGTGGGCGGACGCTAACAACTAGGAGGAAAAGGTCCGTCTACGCGGAACTAATTAGCTGAACTATTGGTTTTTACATCGGGCTGTTTTTTGTGGCACACAATACTCAAACTGCGCTGTCATGGTAACTGTCCCCAGTTTATTCTGCTCTGCCCACGGTGATAAACTGCCAGTAATTGCAGAGAATGGAGAAATATTTGACCAGGATGAAAAGGAAAATAGAGCAGGAGACAAACAAGATACAACTGCCTGAAGAAAAGTCAAGAACACATGATGAGGCCTGTCTTGCTCTTGGCTTCACAGTGAATGTGGTAGGAGATGAGGACAGACCCCTGTGTGTTTTATGTACAAAAACTCTTGCAGCAGACAGAATGAGACCAAGCAAATTAATATAAGACACATAGAGATATTACATCCCAGTCATGTCAAGAAGCCACTTGACTTCTTTCAGAGAAAACTTGATGAATACCGTAAGCGAGAACATCAGATTGTAAAAGCTGCATCAGAGATCAGTGAAGAACAAATATCGTCATACAGATTCGCCAAGTGCAAGAAACCACATCCAGTAGCTGAGTACCTCATACTCCCCGCTGCTCTTGATACGGTGTCAACAATGATTGATGAGACAACCGCCGCAAAATTGTTCTTTGGCCAAATATCTGATTTGATAACACAATGTCACGTGGGCTCCTGACTTGTAATTGCTCACACATGCTGTAAATGCACCAAAACCAGTCCTAGAACTTTTTTTGTGAGTTTCTCAAGACCTGGTGATCCAAATAACTTCACACTCAACACTGCACTTCCTTATGTCCTCAGCAAAACACCCACCGAGTGTGAAGTAGATTGAATAAACCATTATTAGGAAACATGAAGAACAGACACACACACACACACACACACACACACACACACACAGACTCTTTAATTTATTAGTGAGATAATAAACACCTGGCTACTCATGTTTGTGTCATGATGCTCATATTGTTTTAATGGAACAACAAATGCTAACAGAGTCCACACAGTAACTGCCAGAGACACTAATGTGTGCTGCTGTCCAGTCAGAGGAAAATGTTTTTGTTGCTCTACAAATGTCTCCGTGTTAATTTATTACGTTGTTCATTAACTTTCCGACACATGAACCTCGTCCAGTCAAAGCTTTTCGATTCAACTCGCTGCCTCTAAGTCCAAATGTAAGGCAGCTTCTGTGTGACTGTCTGGCTGAATGAGGAGCGCTTGGATCCGTGCTGTTTGTGGTGGTGATTTACTAGCAAGCTGCTTCAAATTACAAGTTCTGTTTAGTCCCGGTCCGCTCCAGAAACCCAGTTTCTCCATCCAGCGCCGCTATTTTTTTTCTTCTTTTATTCCCTCCAAGCGTCTATTTTTGTGCGTATGTATGTTTCAGGGTATGTGTGGATTTGTCTCTGCCAAGCCACCACTTAGTTAACTTTGTGTTTCCATGTCAGGCTGTCGGCGAGGCGGTTCAGGCAGCTGGTAGAGCGCCTCCTGCAGTTCATCTCCACCCGGCTGTTTCCTGCAGAACCGGACGAACTTCCTCCTCTGACCAAATGCTCCTGGTGGATCCCCTCTGCAACCAAAGTGCTCAGCCTGTTCAGTGAGTGTCTTTAACTCAGGGTTGTCAAACATGCGGCCCGCGGGCCAAAACTGGCCGCTGGAGGGTCCAATCCGGCCCACGGGACGACTGTGTAAAGAGTAAAAATTACAGAGAAGACATTAACTGCAAATTGTAAATTTGTAAAACTAGAAATTGAAATTAATTTCCGGACATGACAAGTTGTTTTGATCATGAAGTAAATACTAGATTGCTCATTGTTCTTTTGCGATTTTGTCTAATTTTTGTTATATTTTCTTTTGTTTTTGTTGTTTTTTGTCTGACTTGTGTTGTTTGTCTCACGCTTTTATCATTTTGTGTTTCTTTTTTGTCTCGCTTGTGTTTTTTGTCTGATTTTATCATTTTGTGTTTTGCTTTATTCATTGTTTTGTGTATTGTTTTTGGCGTTTCGTTTCTCGCTTTTGTCATTTTTGGTCTCATTTGTGTCAATTGTGTAATTTTTTGTCTAGTTTTTGTCGTTTGTCAGTGTTTTTGTCCCTTTTTTGTTTTGTCTTGTGTTGTTTGTCTCATTTTCTGTCATTTTGTTTCTTGCTTTTGCCATTTTCCGTCTCATTTTTGTAATATTTTGTCTTGTTTTTTTGTCTGACTTTTGTCGTTTGTCCATTTTTCTGTCGCTTTGTAGCATTTTTGTCTTTTTTGTTTGTTTCATGTCATTTGTTTAATTTTTTGTCATTTTGTTTCTTGCTTTTATCGTTTTGTCTCGTTTTTGTCATTTTGCGTCTAATTTTTGTAATATTTTATCTTGTTTATGTTGTTTTTTGTTTTTTTTTGTCTGACTTTTGTCATTTTGATCATAAAGTAAAATCCTACATCATTCAGTTTCAGATAGCTGTGACTAAATGTTTTGTGTCTTTGTAGACACTCTGTGATCTGTAAGTTGTAATGTGTAAATGATAAACTGAGGCATAAAGTTGTTGAAATTGAACTTATTTTTCTTCAGAAATTTCAGGTTGTTTATAATGTTTTGTAAAAAGATAATTCCTTAAATGTGAACATTTTCAGAATGTACTTTTTTTGCACTAAAACAAAGGGAACATTTGGAGTTGTGGTTATTTATAGGTTATTATGCTGTGATTTTACTGCTTTAACTAGTTTTGTCTGTGTTCCATTTTATTATTGACTCACATCTGTCTAATTTCTTCTACCCAGATGCAGCCAACAGTGTCTCCTCCCCTCCCATCATGCCTTTCACCGACTTCTACAACATCACTCTGGAGCACATAGATTTCATGGAGGAGTACAGGACTTGGCAGAACTACGGCAACTCAAACAGGTCAGATGTTTATCCCTCTCCCTGTCTGTCTGTTTTAGTCCTTTGATTTCCAAGTAGTTCCTGTCACATTTTTAGTCACTGTGGGCTCATTTTTCACTGCAGTATAAAGTCCTGCAGCTCTATGGAAACAGCACAACCATGGCTAGAAGTACAGAGAATTCATAAATATCTTTTGTGCAGTATAATATTATAGAATGCCATGAATCGTAAAAACAAAAGTTGAATTTCTTTGATTTAACAAAAACTTTAAAGACCTGGTCAACATGTACAACATTTTTAAAAGTGCCAACAGGGGTTACCAACATCAGGAATAAAGTAGGACTTTGCATACTATAGATATTTTACAGCTTATTTTAATTTATTTCCATACTTGTCTTTTATCTCCCCTGTGTAAACAAGGCAATTTTTAAAAATATGACATAGGATTAAGTGATGAAATATTGCCCTCTTAAGTTTAGTAAGTTTTCCAACGTAATGGCACGTCATGGGCAATGGAGAACTGTTGGAGAGTTTTTGCAGTTTTTAAAGTTTGTAGCTATGATACATGGTGTCATCTGGTGTTTAAAGATACCATGAGGTTCTCATGTTAAACAACTCATCCTTAAATAATGAGAACAAGAAGCTGCACTACTGTGAATAGCTACCAAATGATGGAACAGTGGGACCGACAGCGGGATAGTGAGTGTCTATAAGGAAGAGTCTTTGGTCTCGCCTGCTAATCTGGACCAGAAACACTCACCTTGTGACAGCACATCAGCTTGACTGAGTGCTAGCCATGACCGAGAGCCGTGTTAGCTGCTTTTCAAGATGCCTGGGAGTCGCTTTGAGTTTGTCCTCCTGAGCAGACGTGAAGTAACGTCCCCACAGCTGCAGTTTGTCCAGAACCGTGGAAACACTCGCAGAAGCCATGAAGTCTGTTTCACGCTGCATCACGGCTCGTTAGAGCCCGATAAAGTAAATTTATCCAGAGTTTACAGTTCAGACGATCGCCTCTGAAAGTCCTCGGCTCCTGCTCCAGAGACTCATGTGGCTCGGAGGATTCCAGTTTAAAACTGTTTGTTTGGGTCAATTTTGAGTCATCAGGGTCCGAGCACCAAAGGTGAAACCCATGGGTCTCTTTTTATTTTTTCCCGTTTTTTGAATTGCAATTGTGAAGGCCTAAAAACACTTGAAAACACGTGAAAATTTGCACATACATCAGCAAAAAATTTGATATTTTATGGAACTTGCATAGGTGTGCGCAAAAATGGCTCAATAGCGCCACCTGTAAAATTTCAAACATACTCTATGACCACGATGTGTCACCTACAGCTATGAAAGTTGGTAGGCATGAGTAACTCATCACGACACACAAAAATGTAACCACACCTAAAACACAACAGAAAGTCGGTGATTTGACATATTTTGGATGATTTTGGACCAATTTTTGCACATTTTCAAAAGCTTTTAACTCAAACAGGCTAACTCCAACAGAGCTTTGGCCAGGATGTCCACCAGGCATGGGTGATTAAAAGTTATCAAAATGCTCCACAAAAGTCTGAAGGCGTGGAAATAGGGGCTGGTGGAATTTCAACAATTCGCCACGAAACAGGAAGTGCTGTGTAACTGGCCTGTACATGCTCCAATCTGGTTCAAACTTTACATGTGAGATCAGAGTCCAACCCCTCATGAATTTTATAGACAAAAAATACAGTCACAGAGAGAGCGCCACCTGATGGATGGGTCACTATAAAACAGGAAGTGCTGTCTAACTAGCCTTAACATGCCCCAGTCTGCATCAGAATTTACATGTGCGATCAGACTCTGGCCCTGATAACATACCTAGACCGTTACAGTGATAGCACCACCTGGTGGACAGTTTTGATAAATCGCCATCAAAAGGGCCATAGCCTGAAATACACTCTCAGTTGCAGCGCCACCTGGTGGACATGCTTGGATTTGCCAACCAGCAAGGATGCGGGGACCCGACCATCAGCTTTGATTACTGATTGGATTTTAATTCAGAAGCATCATATTTTTCATTTTGATGAGGTTTCTGGGGTGGATGTTTGGAGCAGAAGTAGAGGTAACAGAAGCACTTTGGGAAAACTTGCGGTTTTAGTTAAATGTCAGTACAGTAAATGCAGCTTATCATGTTTTTGTCTGCATTTAAACCAAGACAGTCATTTTTCAATTTTTTTCCCAGGTGCTTTGAGTCCATAAACATCACTACCAGATGGGATAATTAATGCTCTAGTTGCTTCTACTGGATGTTGTTTCACAATAGTGGATATTCTAGGGAAAAAAAGTTTTAAAAATTATTAATACATGTAAATTCTTGCAGACAAGATTGTGTCCACACAGACCACATATTATACCTCAAACAGCTGCACATTTTTTCTCTCCTTGGACCTTGTCTCAGCAGTAAATGGACCTATTTTGTGCAACACTTCCAACAACCACACCTACATTCATTAGATAGCTGCTCTGCCCAGTAATAACTAATGATAGTCAGGTGGACAGAAATCTGACAAACACTTCAATTTGCTTTGTCTCCTTTAAAGAAATCTATATTTTAGTAACAGATAGGAGCAGAACTGATTAAGAAACACCTTTTCAGGACTATTAAATTTGCATTTCTTCACCTCTCTCAGGTTTTCTTTCTGCCAGTTTCCCTTCATCCTGTCGACGGCGGTGAAGAAATCCATCATCCAGAAAGACTCGGAGCAGCAGATGATCAGTCAGGCCAGGGTGAGGCACAAATCAACTTCAAGTGAATCTAAATTTAATCTGAACTCTTCAAGAATCTCTGTGTGCCAAAGATAGATTATGCAGACTTTAATCTCGTGGGTTTTTGTCTCATAGCAAAGTCTGGTCAGTAAAGTTTCTCGCAGGCAGAGAGTCGACATGAACCTTCTGTTCCTCAACATTAAAGTACGACGAGCACAACTCCTCAGCGACTCACTGGATGAGGTGAGAACAATCACACCCTCACATTTACTGCATGTTGATTCTAAAAGCAAGAGTACATAAAAACATGTGAGAATGTCATGAACAAGCTAACAGAGGTAAGACGTATTTTCTTATTTTCCTTTTTAAAACTTGCCTCCAAATAGAAAGCTGAAACGACCAATCAGGTTGTTTGTCTCGGGTCACATGGCAGTTTTTTTTATTGTGAATGTTTGGTTTGGTATTTAACAACAGAGATTTAGGTGTTTTATTGTAATAAATCAGAAAAAAATCTGTTTTGTGTATGTTGAGAAACTAGCATTGCTGATGTGACTGAATATCTGTTTTTTGTTGAATTAAACATGAACAGTGTAGAAAAAAAATCTACTTATTTATATCAAATGAAACTCCCCCAGTTGACGACTTGAAATGTGCAGATTTTTTTATTCAGTTTTCTGAAATTTCATGTATAAATATGCATATGATGCATTATTTATCTAACAATGTACCAATTTACATTTAATTCCAGAACAGAAATCTGATGAAGTCAGGTTCAGAATTTTTATTTAGTTTATTTTGTTGACATATTAAAATCAAATCGTTTTGTTGCAGAGTTTTTTTTTAATCACTCTGGAAATCAGAAAATATAGTGAACAGCCAGAAAAAGCTCAATTTACATCTAGTTTTTGGGAATAAAATGTTCTCTAAATCAGGATGTGAATCATATATGTATAAATCCTGCCGTACAGTCCTCTAAAACACAGGCAGGAATAAAACCAGGACGTTTTGTGTATCTAAGTGCTACTGAAATGGAGATTTCTGACTTGGAGTAGGAGGGAAAAAAATTATTTTGAGGAAAAATTTTCCAAAATAATGCATTTTAACTCAAATCTACACATGAAAATACACAAAATGCAGTAAAATAAACTCCTAAATTTGTATTCGGACTATTTATGTTCAATAATCTGAAAGAAGGAAGCAAAATAAACCAAAATCTCATAATTAAGCAGTGGATAAAAAGCATGTTTTTGTCTGTAATGAGTCACTTTAATGTATTTCAGGTTTCCTCATCCAACTTTGATGGACACCTCCAACAGCCTGTTTTTTATGTACATTTAAATCACAGTTTAATTAACCAGTGTTTACATGCATTCTCCACTGCAGAGGAAGGAATTCATCTCTCAGACGCAGACGAATGTCTCGGGTGGAAAGTGGAATCTTTAAGACCGAGGGTGTGATAACAAGTGATGAATAGACTTTTTGAAATGAGTTCTTTGTGAGGAAAAAAATGAGCAGATTTTGTGGTGTGGGAACACTGGGAGAGGCGGCTGAGGATTAGCAAGTATGCCTTTAATGTTCTGCATTCATACGTCTCCCTCAAACACTTTGTCTAAACCCAACCGTAAATCTGATCTGAACCCAGAAACCCAGATTCGCGCAGTGAGGTTCAGACTAATTATCTTTAATTTTTCGTCCGCAGAAGTTTACACGATCGCAGCCATTTCATATTTGCATTTGAAGTCTGGAGGAAGCAGCTTTGTAAATGATGGGACAGCGGAGGGTGAAAATGTTTTCCAGATTATTTTCACACAAGACAAATCATTTCTTCAGCAAAACAAGACATTTTTTCCGTGTTATTTCTGCAGCTGACGAGGAAGCGGTGCGACCTGAAGAAGAAGCTGCGGGTGACTTTTGTCGGGGAGGCCGGTCTGGACATGGGCGGCCTGACCAAGGAGTGGTTCCTGCTGCTGGTGCGACAGATCTTCCACACAGACTACGGTGAGATTCACTAAATGTGCCGTTTGTCCGAACCAGCCTTCATGAAGAAGATTGAAAAGCTGCTTCCCCGATGGATCCTCGGGGAGCAGCTGTGAGTAACAGATAAGGTTGAGAATCTGGAAGGTAAATCCTCCCTGATACACAGTCAGTGGAAAGTGAAGCCACAGTTTATTGAGAACAAGTGGAAAGCAAATCATATTTTTATTGGATAAAAGTGGAAAGTACATTTTTATGAGCTGGAGGCCTCGGTGGATGTGCCCTGGGAGTTTTCAGGTCAGAGAAGCTGCATCAGCAATAAGTGTCAGATGGTTGAGAGAAACGCTCACTGTTGCTTTTGGAAACTCGGCAATTAACTCTCATTTCAGGCAGTTTTCATTCAGACCGTCTTCTTCTCTCGGTTTGTTTCTCTTCTCCGTGTCGTCTCCTGACTGTAATTATATCAGTGTCTAGCTGTCGCTTTGTGTCTCCTTCTCTTTGTCTGTTAGCCTCTTGTCTTTCTAAATCCTCTATCCTGATCGACACAAATGTAACACAAATGTCTTCTTAAACAGGCACATAAATTCACTCTTTGCAGCGGTGTTGGGTTCTCCAGTCTCCATAAATCACTTTGAAAAGTGCTTTTAAATCTGTCTGTGCAGAACAAACACAAACAGCAGCAGGACTGAAGGTGATGCAGGTTTGCCAGAATGCAGATAAATAGTTTAGTATTGATTCAGCTGCATGCGTCTACAACTGTTCCAGTGCTGTAAATTTGTGAAAAGAAAATGTTTGATTCATGTCAGATTCAGTGGTGAAATGTTACTAAATACATCAACACAATTACTGGACTTAAATACATTCACGGTACTTGTGTTTTACTGCAGTCTTTCCACTTCTTGCAACTTTTAATTGCACTCTGCTGCATCTCAAAAATGACTTTTTCCTCCATTGCATCAGTCTGACAGCTGTAGTTACCTTTCAGATTACAATTTTTCATCCCCTTTCTGTCCAGTGAAAACCACGCATCTCTAAATGGGGTGATTTTGATTGATTTTACTGAAGAGTATTTTTGAAATAACCTCTAGTTTCTTGCAAAATTTCTGCCCGTAAGTGCAGGAGGACTTTTGATGGAAACTCAGTTTAAGACTCTCACTTTCAGGCCCTTTGGTTCCTACTGAGGATAAGTAAATCTATAAAAATCAGCTCACAAATTACAGCTGGGCACGATGGCTGTTATCAGACATAAATCAAAATATTAGAAAAACAGCGCATTTGTCAGGGGACTGTTTACAGAGGTGGATTATTACACTTTTGATGATAGAGTGAGTGTTTCTGGCACAGTATGGGCAGCGTTCTACTGCAGAAACTCAGGATGGGTTCGTCAGTGTTCATGAAAACAGCCACTTTCAGCTGTTCTGTTTCCATGATGTTGTAGGATTCAACAGCTCAAACCACGACAAAACAAAAATCACAGCTAAAAGTAGTTAGCTGTGATTATAAATAAAAAGACGGAGATATGCTATGTTAGCCTATGTGAAGAATGTTAGAGAGGAGAAGAACACAACTCAACAAGGACATCGAGAGGACAGAAAATATGGCATTCGTCCTTTCCAGGTTTAAGCAATCAGCACCAAACCCTGCATAGGAACTTTTTCAATACCTACCCTGAAGTTGGTACTCAATGGTGCATTTTTTAACAGTTTTTGGTCAAAAATGGAGCTCTACTTTGGATATAAAGACAATCCTTTTAGGGTGTAGTATACATTCACATCTTAGTTCTTGTTTGTATACCTCCCAACAACTTGGTGCACTGTAGTGCTTTGTTGTATTTTCTGCATCGTCTTGTACTTCTTGCATTTTTGCACATTTCACAAGTTCTGCAATCTTGAGCAACTGTCACTGGGATTAATAAAGTTTGTTGGTTTGGGACTTTTCATGGGTTTTACCGACAGTAAAAAATCCTTTAATCTTATTTCGCAACCGACCGTCACAAACAGCATGTTATATAACCAGTGTGTTCTCAAATCGAAACTTTAACAAAAAAATACTGCCTGGAGTCGCACTTTTCATAGACGACCGGAGAGACGTTATTTAAATCCAAATTGCTTCACTTTCTGCATTTTCTATTTCCATTACTGCTGCTGCTGTATTTCCACCAGAAACATTCTCACGTCATTTCAGGGTATAAACCTTTTCACAGCGCTGATATAAGATTAGCTGTTTAGCCTTTCACTGAGTTGGAATTTGCATAGAAAATACTTGAATGGAAACCAAGCGAGCGTCTGTCTTTGCATCTGCGTCTTCGACGTCTCGCTCTTAGTTGTTCTTTCCATCGTCGTTCCATCTTTCCGTGGTCGTCTGTGTTTTCGGTGCCAGAGGACGTCGGCCCAAAGCAACACGCTCAATGAAAGCTGTGTTCCCCTCATTAGCAGCAGCAGCAGCAGCAGCAGCAGCAGCGCAGGGAAAACCCCGACTCCAACACACAAACACACACAGGCAGGTGTACACACACACACACACACACACACACACACACACACACACACACACACACACACAGGCTCTTTCATGACTCGGTGTCGGTTTCTGGTGTTCGGAGATGTGAGCGGTCCAGATGTGTGTCTCCACTCAGAACAGACTGCTGCTGTTTCTCTCCGTCGGAGCTGGAAAAGCTTCCAGTTTATTCTGCTTCACAACCTGCTCATTATCCCTTTTTTTATTTTTATTTTTAAAGTCGCTCTGGGGCTGCACAGTGGATTGGTGGTTAGCACTTTCGCCTTGCAGCTAGAAGATCCCCAGTTTGCATCCCGGCCTTTCCAGGATCTTTCTACATGGAGTTTACATGTTCTCCCTGTGCATGTGTGGGTTTTCTCCAGGTTCTCCAGTTTTCTCCCACAGTCCAACAACATGTTGAGGTTAATTGGTGCTTCTGAATTGTCCATAAGTGTGAATGCAAGTGTGATTGTTTGTCTGTATATGTAGGCCTGTGATAGACTGTTACCTGTCCAAGGTGTTCCCTGCCTTCGCCCTAAAGCTTGTTTTCTGCTTGACTTGTCTGCGTGGTTCTGCGCAGACGGATTACATCATTTTAGCAACCACACCTTCTTGCACAGTCCTTACCGAGCGGAAAATTTTTGCGTCGCACACCTCCAAATTTTTCTAACAATGTGGACGGAGACAAGCGGAAAACATGGCAGAAGAACAGGAGCTCCTGGCAGCAGAAGTTCAGAAATACAGGCATTTATACGATTCATCACACAGAGATCACCGTGATGTCCGGGTTGTGAGCAGTTTGTGGCGTTAAATTAAAACTAACTGCTGAAATCAATCAATCAATCAAGATTTATTTATAGAGCACTTTACAACACTCAAAGGTGACCAAAGTGCTTTCCAGTTAAAATCAAACAATAAAATTAGAATAAAAGCAAATTAAAAGAAAGTGCAACTATTTGGTAAAATGCCATGTTGTAAGTGGTGTAAACGATGGCAAACGTCTTATACTGTAGCTTAGTACCGTGGTAGACGTGTGCTTACGATATACTGCCCCCTGCAGTTTGGAAGCAGAGGCCACATGGAGTATTAAAGCTACATGCGTTATCTCGTGCTCATTCCACGTATCTAATTTCTGCATGTCACGTTTGTCTGGAAAGCATAACACAGGCGTAGCCCTTCATTGGACAAGTGATCATTTGGTAACTTCTGCACACATTAAATATGTCGTTGCTTCTGCCTCTCGGTGAGGTCAAGAAGCATGTTGGTTTCACCCAGCCAATCAGCGAAGATCACTCTACATTACAGCACACGACATCATTTGACCAATCAGAAGAGACCTGGAACGTATCAAACTTTCTCTTTTGTCTGAAGTTGGAAAAAGACGGACTTGTGGCTCGGTCCTCTTCCATATTTGCAGTCTAAACGTCAAAACTAAACCAGGGTTAGTTGAGGAAACTCACATTTTATGGTTGAGTAGTTGTGCTAAGTGATGATAAATACATTTCTTGTAACTTTTTTATTTATTTTTTTAACCACTAACAGGAAAGGAACCATATATGGTAACTTAACTGAATTTGAATTTCAACATGAAAATTACAAATTTTGAAAAATGTAACAAAAATAAAAAGTCTCATGTTCTTGAAATTTTGAATTTCAAAGTATTTCAATGAGTGTCCTTTAAAGGGTTAAGTCAGCTGGGATGGACTCCAGATCCTCCAGGACCCTAACAGGGATTAAACAGTATGTAGATGATGGATGGATGGAAGTGGTTCTGACTCTCACTGAAAACGTCGACAACATCACACACTATGGATGTCAACAAGGTGTCGACAGGGGATGTGGAGAAAATAGAAACAGCCAGATAAGAACTGGTCTCTAAACCTGAAACTGCAGCTTGTTTTTCAGCACTATTAACTGTAATAATCTTTATTTATGGAGCACCGTTTCCAAAATCCAGATTAGAAAGTGTTTCATGAAGAAGCAAAATCAAATGGACACATCACGAAATTATCAGAATATTAATGTCAAATTGTTTTAATCGTTTTTATTCAGATTTTTTACATTTTTGGTGATTAGAATTTGGTGATTACTTTGTTGCATCAGTAGTTCTTCATTTTTCATTTCATTATTCTTTTGCTGTTTTGTTTCTTCTCTAATTTTCAACCTTTGTAATTGGTTATCTTCTGCTTTTCTGAAGAAACTTGGCTTCCATCTGTATTTTTCTTTCCACCACTCAATTTGTTCATAATTCTCCATTGTTATATGAGGCCAGGGTAATCTTTATTTACCCCAGAGGGGCACTTTGAACAGTCAGCGGTAAATATAATCATCATCATCACCAATAAACGCTCCGTCTTGGCAGATTATATGTGATGAACCAGATGGGAGCAACCTGAGCTCTGGGAACAAGGAGTGACTGGGTTTGTTTTGTGATTATTTAGATCTGCGTCTGCATTTCTGCTGCACATTCTCACAATTCTTTCTGTTTTTCAAGTTAAGTGACCCAAGCCAGCAAATAAAAAAGTGTCTTTCACCTGTAGGAACTCAGGACGAGGCACGAGGTAGAGCAAAGGTTTACAGGAAGTGATCTGTAATAGACGTTTTGGGTCTTTCAGTTTCACCTGGATTTAACAGCTTCCACTGCGATGTCTGCTGTGATCGTGCTAAGATGGCAACAAACAGTCTTTACTGGACGTAACTCTGGAGGGTTATTTATGCTGTTTTGGTCTTTATGGTGAATTTTGAAAAGTGCTGAAGTGAATGTTTGAGAGAACACTGCGACTCATCAAAGTGGCAGGGGTCTTCTTGGAATTTAACCAGTCAGCATCAAACCCCATACAAGAGTTTTTCAGGGCCGTTCTGAAGTTTCTACCCTGGAGTAGATACTCTTTTACAGGGCAGTTACTGCACCTCAACTGCCCTTGGACTGCCCATAAGTTCTTGCAGTGGAAAACAACTTCAAGAGAAAACGGACTTCATTAAACAAGAATAAAGAAGCCTCCCAGAACCCTGTGGGGTTCCTCACCCTCGACACTGAGGAGGAACCTTTTTGGTTTGTTTAGAAACCTTTGCATCAGAGGTTTCTTGAGGAGGGAAATCCATTGCGAAGTCACAGTTTTATTTACACCAAAACAGAAGTAAAAAACATATTTCTCTGAAATAGTAATGTAGATGTTCCTAAATAAATGGAGAGCTCTTTATTTTATTACTCCGCCAAGGAACGCAGTGGAGTTATGTGGCGATCAGCGTTAGTTTGTGTGTCTGTTTGTGACATTACTCGAACCCTCTTCTCTGTCCTCATTTCTGTCTACTTACGTCTTTTCACCTTTGTGCTTCTTTTTTGTTTTCAATCACTGCTTTTCCATCACTTCCTGCCTCATTCCAGCTGCTTTACCAGTAAATCCATCCATCCATAAATCCATGTCTCTAATTTACCCAGATATTTACATTTTTTGTGTTTTCTTTTAGGAATGTTCACCTACATGAAGGACTCGCGCTGCCATTGGTTCAGCAGTTGGAAGTGTGACAACTATTCTGAGTTCCAGTTGGTTGGGACTGTATCCTTTAATCAAAAATAAAGAAATCAGGGTATGTACACACTTTTTTTTAGGATTTATCACAAGTAAAGCGTTCTTAGGGGACTTTGTGTTGGTATCTGTCGCGTTGCTAAACTACAGATTCCCTCCACTATTATCGATTTGTGCATCAAAAACACGAACATATTTGGTATCTGAGGATTCAATAATTCCCTGTCTTTGCAAAAGTAGCATCAGTTTTTAATTTCATAAGTATTTTATGCAAGAGCAGCCCAAACGCACACTGTCTAAAATTACAATGACCACTACAATCCAGGTTTTGCAGCATTTTGATGGTAAAAGTTACACAATTCTAGATTGTTTTTTGTTTTAGACGGACAAAAATAATAAATTCTTGCTTGCTGACTGGTCCAGAAGCTGTTATTTTATGTTAGGTGTCATTTCAGCATTTTTTGCTCCAAAACAGGAAGTGATAGGATGGAAGAGGTTAGTTTGGATTTAAATTTCCGTTTACTGCTATTGTTGAAATGATGGAACATCTTTAGAGGTCCTAATGAGCATATTTTCATTCCTTTAGTTGTTGGCCGTTACCACATACAGAGGACTCACAGTAGACATGTTTTATTCACTCTTAATACACATTGTCAGGTGGGATATTGAATTTCAGTGAAAAGGAAAGTGTACTTTGTTTCACGTTCGTTTGCTTCCACATGTACCAGAGTAGTTTGATTATCACCTGCACCACATTAGCATTTTAAAGCTTTCATTATATTCAGAGCTTCAGTGGTTCCACAGCAGCTGCTTCCAGGTGTTTGTCTCCTGCAGACAAAGCTTCAGAGCGTTTTGTTGGACGTTCGGACTTTAAAATGTGCACAAATACACACATTTTTTTCCTCATTCGCTCCCCCTCCCAACCTTCGCTTTAATGCTCTTCTATTTCAAACCACAGAGGAGTAAAAGCTACTAAAATATGTGTTTTTAGGCTGCGAACCTGCTCACGTAACAAACACATCTCAGCCCAGAATGTAAAATTTAATAGACGTAGTGTGAAACCGAATCATTTCTCCAAAACACGGCAGCCTCAGTGGATTCACACCCAAGTGCTGCACAGCAAATACACTTAAAAAAACAAGTTTTTAAAATACTGTTCAAGGCATTTTTAAATCTTTTTAAGAATAATAAACACTGCACTGTCTTTTGAGTTGCATGTAAACAACACAAGCTCACTGATTCTGTGTTTATCTGTGTGCATCAGCTTGAATCCAGACTAGATTTTTACCAGAAGTTCAGCTGATTGTTTTGTTTTTCTCTTGTTTTTCCATCTTTTCTTTATACTTTGAAGTAGAGCCCTGCAGCTTTGGAGCTTCTTGAACTGATAATAAAAACAGCAGTAATCTATACCAGCATCCGGCATGCATATTCAGCAGTTATAATGGGGAGTCGCCCACTCAGACTCTTAATGAAGGTGCATATTTTCTGTTTTCCTGCAAAATAATGCAAAGCTATCAAAAATGGTGTCTGATTCTTTGCACAGATCATTAATGCAAATCCAAGTTTTTAACCAGAAACTTTTTCTTCCAGAAATCCCTCATTTGTTTTGCCACTTGGATGGTTTCATGAGACATAATTACTGATTGGATTTTAATTCAGAAGCATCATATTTTTCATTTTGATGAGGTTTCTGGGGTGGATGTTTGGAGCAGAAGCAGCGGCAATAGAAGCACTTTGGGAAAACTTGTGGTTTTAGTCAAATGTCAAAACAGTAAACGCATCTTATCATAGCATTTAAACCAAGACAGTGATTTTTCTTGTTTTTCCAGGTGCTTTGAGTCCATAAACATCACTACCAGATGTGATGATTAATGCTCTGGTTGCTTCTACTGGATGTTGTTTCACAATAGTGGATATTCTAGGGAAGAAAAGTTTTAAAAGTTATTGATACATCTAAGTTCTTGTAGACAAGATTGTGTCCAGCAGCTTTCTGACTAAAGACCACATATTATACCTCAAACAGCTGCACATTTTCTCCCTTTGCACCTTGTCTCAGCAGTAAATGGACCTATTTTGCGCAACACTTCCAACAACCACACCTACATTCATTAGATAGCTGCTCTGCCCAGTAATAACTAATGGTAGTCAGGTGGACAGAAATCTAGCAAACGCCTCAGTAGTGGCTGTAAAGCTGTAATGCATGGACATTTTTTGACCTCACCTAAAATGACCCTGACTTTATTCAGCTTCTAAAATGGTCTCTGCATCCACTTCACCATCATGCTTGGTGTTGATGTCTCATCATCTTACAAATAATTGCAATTATTTTATCATCTTCTTCTGTTCATTTTCTGTCTTTCTTAGTTGTTGATTTATGAGTATAGCTTATTTTAATGCTGCAAATCCATTTGTCCAAGCTGTTGGTTTCTCCTTTTTGCTATGGTATTTGGATCTGCAACTAAATTCTTGATGTTACCATCTCAAAGGATGCTCACCGAATGCAGCAGGTCAGTTATCAGAAGTTAAGCGCTGTGAGATAAACTACCATTCAAAAGTTTGGGGTCACCCAGACAATTTCATGTTTTCCATGAAAACTCACACTTTTATCCATGTGCTAACATAACTGCACAAGGGTTTTCTAATCATCAATTAGCCTTTCAACACCATTAGCTAACACAATGTAGCATTAGAACACAGAAGTGATGGTTGCTGGAAATGTTCCTCTGTACCTCTATGGAGATATTCCATTAAAAATCAGCTGTTTCCAGCTAGAATAGTCATTTACCCCATTAATAATGTCTTAACGCTATTTCTGATTAATTTAATGTTATTTTCTTTGGAAAAAAATGATTTTCTTTGAAAAATACGGACATTTCTAAGTGACCCCAAACATTTAGACGGTAGTATACATGAATTAAAGTTGTTCTACATTAGTTAAAGTTAATCTGCATTATTTAATGTTGCTAAAAAATGAGTTAAATTTGTGGTACATTAGTTAAGGTTGCTCTGTATTGGTTAAAGTTGCTCTACAGTAGTTAAAGTCGATGGTAGTAATCAAAGTTGATCTATATTAAAGTTGGTCTGTATTAGTTAAAGTTGCTCTAAATGAGTTCAAGTTGCTCTATTTTAGTTTAGGTTGCTCTAAATGACTGAAACTATGTCTAGACTGGATTTCTGATTCATTTAATCTTCATTGAAAAAAAATGCTTTTCTTTCAAAAATGAGGACATTTCTAAGTGACGCCAAACTTTTGAACGGTGGTGTAAATGGATTTGGTGCAAATGGTGGAACACAACAAGGAAATAGTTGATTGGAACACTTCTGTTGGTTTCTTGCAGCTTTAATTCAGGTGAGTGTTTCTACCAGTTGTGCACAGTCAGCTTTAATAATTGCAATCAGGCGCTTATGTAACAACTGTGACCGAACTGCAAATGATGGAAAGTTTCTGTAAGTCGTTCGTACACGAGCTTCACTTTTTCAACAGTTTTCCAGCAATGCATGGTCACTGTGCTGTTGTTTCTGCTGGTTGTAAAATGCACTTCCAGGACTGTGTGTAGAAGTCTCAGTGTATGTCTTTGCTGTACATGTGTGGTTAGCATGTGTGCGAGTAGATCCAGCACTCGGGGCTCAGTTACTAGCCAGCTGGGAACTGTCAAAAGGTTATATAACCTAATAGCTGCCTGTTCTTCGCCAGATTACTGTGTGTGAGGACTTGAATTACCCACGTTTGGCGACATAATTGTGTTCTCGCAGACACACTGTGGCAATTCAGCTTTCCTTTGAGGACAAAATAGCATAAATCATCCATTTTGAGGATAAGGACTTTGGACTTCTGGTTAAGTTGGGTTTAGGTTTAGGTTTGGGTGCGTCTTCAGGAAATTAATCAGTGTGTTTGTGTTTATTTTAAGGCAGAACCAACGACTGTGCAAAGAAGAGAAAGTTTAATAAAGAGAGCAGAAGAGCGAAAGCATGTGAGTTAATATGTGTGTGTTTGCTCCTGGGTGTTCCACGGAGGCGGCACATGTGCTAAGACCTCATTTTTCTCCCCTAATTCCAGTTTAGTCGTCATGGCAGCGGAGGGAAAATGTACAACAGAGAGGGAGAGTGAAAGTAATAGAGATAAATGAAAAGCAGAAAGAAAAGTGGTGCGACGGGAGCGTAAAGTGGAATGATGGAGTATAAACAGACGTAACCAAACCGGAGCAAGCAGTGATGAGAAAGAGAGAGACAAAGATTTAACAGAATGAGATGGAAACCTGACAAAGATGAGCTGCAGCTGCCTTGTTTGTGAAGGATTTCACTGAAATGCTCAATGAGGTGCTAGCACGCTAATTTGATAATCCAGCTTTTAACGTGAAGTAGATGAAGAGCAAATGAGGTCATGTTGGTTGAGATCATCGTTTGTTACAGCTGCCAGATGCATAAACTGAAGTGTGAAGGTCTTCAGACGGCGTTTTTATTTATCTTTCAGATCAGGAGTTTGGCATTTGAAGAACTGAATGTTCAGCCGTAGTATTTACACCGTCACCGTGTCCTGATGAGCCGCACAGCTGCTGTTTTTCTCCAGTAATTTGCAGATTGAAACTCTTTACAGCGCCGCATGAGGACACCATCATGCATGCAAAGTGGGCCTGAATGCTTCAGGTTCTGTCGGTGTCAACTACTTTCTGCTCATTTAATTGAAGATTTGCTTGATCAGAGCCGTCAGGGATGCTGTGTGATATCCAGGGGTCGTGTTAGCAGTTTTTCACTCAAAAATAGATTTTTGCTTTCATGTAACCTCCTAATTTGAGATGTATTAAACCTCCTGTTGTCTTCATTTACAGGCACCAAAAAATATTGTTTCCTTATCTGAAAAAAATCCAAAAGTTCAGCAAAAAAAATCCCCAAATTTATGAACATTTGCAAAACCTTCTGGAAGAAAATCCCAACAATTCCTAAAAAGTTTCCCTTAAAAGTTTGATTTTAAAAAATCCCCCAAATTTGGCAAGAAAATTCTAGTAAATATTTTCAACAAATGAGTAAAAATCTTCCAAAAAAATCCTTTAAGTATCTAAAGTGATTACATATATATCAGTAAAACTTGTAATATTTTCTTTAAGAACATTCACATAAAAACATTTTGCGTGAATGTTCTTAAGAAACATTTTTAGCATTTCTTTTTTTTTCACCAAAAAATGTTCAAAGATTTCCCAAAAATGTTGAAAATGTGGACATCAGCAGTTTCACTGTGAAAATATTTTTTCTTTCCACATTTTCAAACTTTAAAACAGATCAATTTGACCCGCAGGACGACATGAGGGTTAAACTTATTTTGAGTTTTCTTGTAAAATTCAACTCAAAACAAGATAATTTCAAGATTGTTTGACTTAACAAGATATTTAAGATGTATTGTCTTAAAACAAGTCCCTCCATCTGCTGAAATGTCACTTGTTAAGTGGATTCATCTTAAATCAAGTGGGATAAGACATTTTGACTAAAAATAAGACAAATAGACTTGGTAAAATTTAGAGTTTTTGCAGTGTATTTGCAATGGCCGGTTGCTATTAGGCTTCACAGTAGTCTTTGTCATGGTGTCCCTTTGCTAGCTAAACTTCCTCAATGCTCTCTGCTCGCCAGCACTGAAGTTTCCACTGGTCTCTACAGTATTAAACAGTATGAGGCTCCACCTGGTGGCACAACCTGGTATTACAGCTGATCTACAATGCAGAAATGTAATCAGGCATCAGCAGATACAAAATATTAAATGATCTGAATTAGATATCTTGTCATGGTAATACTTTTGCAACCTTTCTGTTTGCATTTTGATGCTGGTTTTGTTCGAGAGGCAGCGTAGCGAATACAAGGAAGTGGGCAGACGGAGAGAGATAATGTGAAACAGAGCTGGCATGAGAAAGGGAGGGAGAGAGGGGGATAAAGAGATAAAAAGAAAAGAGAGGGAGAGAGAGAGAGAGACGGCTTTATTCACGGCTGTCCCATGAAGTGAGGATATATGAACGAGGGCCTCTAAATGCTTTGAGTTACCCTCTCTTTGATATGTGTGTGTGTGTGTCTCTGTGTGTGTGTGTGTGTGTGTGTCCCTAATAACCTCAGTGGTTGCGGTAAAAGTACACTGTATGTTTATTTTCATGTCGTGTACATGTGTGGTGCACAGAGGGGCATTTATTCATTCTTGTGTGTGTCACCTACCTGTAATCAGTTGTGTTCATTTCACACACACACACACACACGCTCGGCTTACACACACTACACCACATATGGTCGCCACATGTGGCAGCTGTGAACACTTTGTGTATACGTGTGTGTGTGTGTGTGTGTGTGTGTTGAGCCGCCACCCCTCAGACGTAAAAGATGGAAAAGAAATTGCAGGTGTTTGTGACGTTCACTACTTGAACTCAGCATCACCTTCAAACCTAAACACAGACGACACACTGAAGTTACTCCCTGACATCATTTAGTCTGCAGCTCAAGAACCGTATATATACTTGTCGTATTGATCACAGCCCAAAATGTAAATTTCTCAAAGAGCTTTGGTCCAAATTCAAGAGTTTGTGACCAACTAGTGTGAGCAGAACAGGGTGTGTGAGGTTGTGTAACTCTCCGGAGACAGTTAAGGTGATCGCCATTGTTAGTCAGAGAGCCTGTTTTTACATAAGCCGCTCAGCGCCTACATTTTTCTATAATGAATGTTTTTCATTGGAGCTCCGAGACTCTAAATTAGGCGTAGCAGTAACAGATGATACTTGTTAATAGAATAGTTTCATTCTTGTTTGGGTTGTTCCGTTTAATTGATTCATTTGTTTAATTGTTTAATGAAAATGTAAGAAATCACCAACGCTTTTTGATTACGTGTGCTTGCAAATCAACCATGATGCCAGATTTTACACTGAAGAAGAGAAGAAAATGTGACTCCAGTCGAGCAGCTTTCTGTCTGATGTTTTCTAGTTTAACCCTCTGAGCCCCAAGTAGTTCTTTTTCACCCACCGCCTTCTACAGCTTCGAGTCCATTTCAGTCACACGCATCACACACTGTTCTAGTGGTGTCTTGTGCAATAGAGCATAAACATTTAATCTGATTTCCATCAAACGTTTTAGGGTGAAGTGAAGTGTTGTATTTCTGACTTTGAACATCATCTCATTGCAGTCTGTCAGTAGGTATGATGAGGGTTAAAGGAACCAGAGTTAACTTCTGTTCTGTCATCAGCTTTCTTTTTCTGTTTGCTTTCACTGAAGTATTGATAGTATTACAAAAACAAGATTGTTAATGTTCCCTTTGACAAATCTTGGTGGCAAAACCAGGTATTTATAAGCCATTTACATGAATTTAAGATGTTTTAATGACTCAGGTATTGGTCTCTGCTCGTATCTAACATGATGATTATTTGCCAGATCTACATCTTATAGTGAAAACTGAGCTCATGAAATGTGGTTTATGGGGCCGAGTGCTCCAGTCTCTCGAAGGGCATTTCCTCCAACTTAGAACCGGTTCCGTTCTGGATTGCCAACCTAAATCTGTACCTTCTAAATGTTTCCACCATGGTTCAGATCCAGAGAAGTTGGTGCCCTTTATAAAACGGGCTCATGTGACTCTATTGGACTCAAGAAAAGTTGGAAATCAGATGCTAAAAGCTTGCAGGTATACAGTGCGAGATCTGCTGTTTTACTTGGATGGAACTGACACATTTTCATATGCTGATGAATTTTTCTCTTATTTTTTGCCATAGACACATGACGTTTGTGGTTAGATCAACAAATTGGATGCTAGTAAACTTCCCTTGTAGATGTCTTGCCATCATGAGCTCCTGCCAGAAACCATTAACCACCACAGAAGTCTCTGTCATGGTGCCCGTTGCTTGCTTAAACCAATGCAATTCTCTCTGCTTGTCAACATGATGTCCCAACTAGGAGTATAAGACAGTAAGAGGTACTGCAGCTAATCAACAGTACGTTTTCTGACATGTTCTTCACCTTCTGCCTCATATATATATGTTTTTTAATAGGTTAAATTATTAAAACTGATCAATCGTCAACGTTCTTGCTGCTATTGGTGAATGCTGTTAGCAAAGTGGAAACAAATGACTTCTAGTGTTAAAGCTGTGCCAGTGGTGGTTTTATTTGCAATATTAACACTAACACTTCAAGATTAATCAAATTTCTGTTTGCCTCTAGACATTGCATACTCACTGTGAAGTTTGGAAGTATAGATTTTCAAGTTGGAATTTCATAGACTATTTGATAAGTGCATATAAGAAATGCTAAGTTGTGCCTATATTTGTCCTATTAATACCACAGCAAGAAAAGGGGGGTAGAACATCAGTATTAAAATAAAAATGAACAAGAAATACACATAAGCACTGTTGATATTGTACAAATTCTTCTGTATGTAGAAATAGGAATATTCTGTACCTGGAATAACTGAAGTATTGCACATATTCTTCCATTAGTAGGAAATAGTGATAATATAAATACAGATATCACACAGATTGTTCTATGTGTAGAAAATATATATCGTAGAGCAAATTTAATATGTAGAAAATCTTAATTATGCACAGATTTAAGGCATTAATGTCCCACTGGAAGGCTATCAGTTTCCTCCTTGACCTGGTGCGTTATCAGCTGATGGGCTTAGCAGTTTACAACAGCATCGCTCTGGACATCCACTTCCCGCTCTACTGTTACAGGTAGGTGTGTTTTTATTTGTCACACATAAACAGTAACTGTTGACCAAAAATCACGCTTCATTTCTCTGTGAGCCCAACATACAGTAGCTGCTGTATACATCTTTCTTTTATGCTGCTCCAGTCTCAGGAGGAATGTTTTGAAGATATAGAACACAGCCTGTAGTTTTGTCTTTACAGGAAGCTCCTCACTCCACCTATGGCACCATGTGACCAAAATGCCCTTGTTGGCATGGCAACTGCCACCCTGGATGACCTGCAGCAGATCATGCCGGTGGGTTTTCCATTCCCAGACTGTAAAAACAATTTTTAAAAAATGTCTTTTGTGACTTAATGGGACATAATTTTGACCCTCTGAACCCCAGAAACACACTGGTGGGTTTGAAATGCATGTTGTCTTTTTTAAAAAGATCACTAAAATTACTTCATTCAGCAACCAGAAACTGTAATAACAGAAAGAATTGTCCGATTTTCAACTTCCGGAAGGTGCTTGAACCAATCATCTGTGACTTGCAGTTCTCTAAGGAATCTTACAATCATGATATTCCATCAAAATCATTTTATTCTATGTCTTATTTAAAAATTAACAATTTGTTCTAACCTGATTCTGTAGTAAATGCAAAATTTGGTGTTCATCGGCACAGTCATAAAGACGCTGGTGACAATAGAAACCTGAAAAAAGTTAGAGATTCATCTTTCTATGGTAAATAATTTGTTTATGTAGCAACATATTCAGTCTTTGCTGTTCAACTGAAAATCTTTGATCGTTTTCACACTTGCAGTTCTCTGATTTGCCAGGAGAGGGCGCCAGAGTCAAACTTTTAAACTCCTTCTGTTCACTTTCAGCCTCTAAATTCCTCTAATCCTCATCTTTGAAGAGTCTAAATTTAACCTCATGTGCTGCTGTCAGACTGAAGATAAGTTTTCTACCAGATAACACATTCAGCTTTGTTAGCTTTCATTGAAACGCCTCCAAAACCTTCACCACTTACTGTGCTAATCATGTTGTTATACAAATATTCACATATGCACAGGCCATAATATGCAAACTATATTAATTTTTAAAAATTATTTGACGATAAATGCGCTTCCCTTCAGCCATGCGTGCTCATATTCTTGCTTTTTGCATTCCCTCTGAGCATCTTAGCTGACAATATTGAGCTAAACTCTTCATAATAGTGTTAGATTTTCCTCCACTGAGTGTTTGTTTTGTCAGAATTCACATAAAACACACTGTTGATGCAACAAATAGTCAGAAAACTCCAGTTTCTATTGTTGAGTGTTTCCAGATGTGCAGCTCATTCTGCCTCTTCAGCTTCTCTCCCTGCCTCCATCTGATTCACACCCACTTGGAAACACAATTGTGGGCTTGTGCGCACGTATACATGCTTTCTGTAACGTTTGCCAGTGTATACATCCCAGCTGTACATACTGTTCTCACATCACGTCCTCCGCCGGTCTCTGGGAGGGAGCTAACAGTGATCTGACACCAAAGCACTTCTTACCGGGTGAACAACTTTCTGCATGATATGAACATGATAATATCCTCTAATAAAATCCTGTAACTGCAGCACAGAAGAGAGGAAAGTCAACCGAAACAACTGGAGCTTTTGTTTCAATCAGCAGCAAGACAAAGCTGCCAAATGTGCAAAGGCCTGAGTGAATGTTTTTTATGAAAGACAGCAGTGTTGTGGATTCAGCTGCTCAGTCAAAAATAAACTCACACAGCTGCTCGCCAGCTTTAATCCACAAATGTTTTCAACCATCACGCCTCCATCTGAAGCTGTTTCTGCCTTCCTTTTATACAGTTCATTGATTGAACACATGACGAGTAAATGACTAAATAGATACCACACATACTACACATTACAGCCACCTTTTTAGGTAAAGTCTCTGGTGCTTCACTGTGGCAGATCTGAGAGGAAGATCCTGAACCCACTCAGAGTCACTTGATCCTCCAGCTGCTACACATCCAACACCTTTATCAGAAGGTCAGAAACTCTGCTCCTTTCTGAACACACAGACACAGAAACACACAAACCTACTCTCGCAGACCCACTATGGGAGCTATAACTGGCCCTGTGGTTACATAACAGCAGGATATAAGATGTCCTGCCTGCAGTCGCTGTCAGCACCGTGAGTCTGGTGACCCGGCACGAACCGACTTTACTCAGCAAATACAGAGCAAACACTCAGTCACTTGTTTGGCTTCAGAAAATTGCAAAATAAAACAGCTTGATCTGTTTTTTGATTCACCTAAACATCCCAGAATGTGTCGCTTCTTTGGAGAACGTGAGCTTCCAGGCCTCCTTGGGAAGGTTGTCTGAGTCCAGCCATGTCCTCACATTCACAGCTCCACTCCAGACCTGCTGCCTTCCACACAGTGCAGTTTGCTTGAGGGGTTTCTGACAGTTCTGACATAACTCATTAGAGCTCAGACCTCAGGCGAAGCGGCACTGTTTGTCACTTATCCTCTTCGTTTGATGTTCTGTCTGGAGGGAAGGTGATAGAAAAGCCGTGTCATCCCCAACCTGAAGTCATGGAGTTTCCCACCCGTGCTTGAACGTAAAGCACTGAAAATTATCCCCAAGTGGAACATTTCGTTCATGAGTAATGTCTTATTTTTCCTCATTGTGATCTCTTGTGTCTGCAGGAGCTGGCTCATGGTTTCGGAGAGCTGCTGAGCTACGAGGGGAACGTGGAGGAGGACTTCTACCTCACCTTCCAGGTAACTAGAGTCCATTAAAGCTCATATTAATGTGGTAAATGACTATTCTAGATGGAAACAGCTGATTTTTATTGGAATATCTACATAGGGGTAGATAGGCCCATTTCCAGAAGCCATCACTCCTCATGAAATTGGGTGAATCCAAACTTTTGTGTTGGTCAACTTTAGAACAACCTTAACTTAATGTAGAACAACTTTAATATAGAGCAACTTTAACTCCTTTAGAGCAACGTTAACTAATATAGAGAAACTTTAATTCATGTACATTACCATTCAAAAGTTTGGTTTCACTTAGAAATGTCCTTATTTTTGAAAATAAAGTTGTTGTTTTTTTTGTGAAGATAACATTAAATGAATGATAAATACAGTGTAGACATTGTTAATGTGGTAAATGACTATTGTAGCTGGAAACAGCTGATTTTTAATGGAATATCTCCATAGAGGTACAGAGGAACATTTCCAGCAACCATCACTCCTGTGTTCTAATGCTACATTGTGTTAGCTAATGGTGTTGAAAGGATCATTGATGATTAGAAAACCCTTGTGCAATTATGTTAGCACATGGATAAAAGTGTGAGTTTCCATGGAAAACATGGAATTACTAGGATGACCCCAAACTTTTGAACGGTGGTGTACTTGAACTTGTTTAATGGCTCTTATCCAGTTTGTTTTCTCCTAACTAGATCCTTGTTTGTGTTGTATCTGCTTTCAGATCTACATCTCTTTGGATAAAAGTGTCTGCTAAATGAAATTGTAGAATATATGAGGCTCATTTTAACTGGGGACTTGGTTCCTTTAAAAAGTCTGAAATCTAGGAATGCAGATGCCTAAAGCAGTAATTCCCCAGTTCATATCTCGGCTGGAGTCAGATTTATTCATAAAGCACAGTTTAAACAACCGAAGCTGGACCAAAATGCTGTAGAATTGAAATTACCAACCACATAAGACATAAACACAATCCCTAAAGACAGATCCCATTGAAAGCACAATAGAAAAAAAGCAAAATAAAGAAACACAGCATCATGAAAGATGAAGTCAAGGTGTCAAACTCTGCTTGGATTGAATGCCAGAGAAAAATAAAAGTTGGAACGTCCAAGAGCATCGACCTCAGTGCTCTGGGGTTAAAAAATGTAAACATTCTGATAAATAAGTTGGTGGCAACCCATTTAAAACCTCACAATTTACTGCTGTGTTCTCATATTTCCTCCTCTCTCCTCAATAAAAGCAAAAGAAATTATCTTTAAAAAAAAGTCTAAAATACAAAAAACTTTTAGATAATAAAATTTCTCAATACAACTTTGACAGCAACTAAAAATTCAAAAATTGCATTACCTTCTGTCTCACATTTCGGTGTTTTTGGGAAAACTTCATATTAATTGCGCTGCAAGAAAGCTACAAAACAAAAACCGACATGGAGCCAACAACTGATCATGCAAACTGGACGGCTAGCATGGCATAATGTGGAGTGCTGACTAATGTGGCGTCTCCTCTCATTAAAAATAAATTAAAAGGTATTGATTAAAAATAGCTGCTTCTGGAAATTAAAAAAGCATCTGTGAACATTACATTCACTTGTTATGCCATAGTACAAGTTCAACCTGCTCTAACTGAGGAACGGTGTGTGTAAATCTGGAATGAAGCCTCTTCAACACAACAAATGTGAAGCTTGTTGTACTTTGTGCAAGAAAATTGGAAACTCTGGGTATAAAGGCATTAGATTTGCATTGGAAGTCAGTAAAAAACAAACCAGACTCACCCAATATTTCTCAAAACTGAGATGCAGTGAAGATAATAAGCTCTTTGCACTTGTCAAACACTGTAGGAAACAATAAAGCAGTAAGTTTTTTGTGTGCTTCTTTGCAGACGATGAACATAAAATTATCTTTAAGTCTTGTTGAAACCTGCAGAAACTCGCACACATTTTCACTTCTGTTTTTAAAGTGTGAACATTTCAAACTAATATACAGAAGTTAATAAGGAATTGTCTTTATTGTCATCTCATTATAGATTCAGTTCCGCTGTTAACTGGAGATCATTTCTGACTTGTCCGGAGTTTATCGATCACAGTTGTTAATGATGTGAGAAAACCTGAGTGCGTGTAAAACTGTGCAGGCAGCTAATGTTAGACATGTGACACACTGCAGATGTCGTGGTTAGAGAGTGACGGTGCTGACAGATGGTTGTGAGTGCCGTCGCCGCTGTGTGATTTCAATAAAGTTAATATCAGAACACTGGGTGAACTGAATCACATCCACTGGTGTCACACTGTACAGCAGATTCTTCAAATGTATAAACGAACATTTGAAATCAACCCAACAAAAAATCTGTTTTAAAAATCAGGTCAAAACCAGCCAAAAACTGCATAAGACTAGTCCAAAAACCAGTGTGAGATGAGTCCAAAAAATGCTTGAAACCAGTCTAATATCCAGTTCAAAACCCAGTCCAAGACTAACCTGTAACCGATTAAGAACCAGGCCAACAACGGCCTGAAACCAGCCCAGAATAAGATGAGATGAACCAGTCTCAAACCAGCTTTAAACCAGCTTTGATCCAGCATTAAAAAAAAGTTTGACAATTGTCTAAAACCAGCCTCAAACCGGTGAAAAATCTGGTAAAAAAGGTCTAAAACCAGTCAAAAACCAGTCCAGTACCAGACTAAAATCAGCTTAGAACCAGTCCAAAAAACGTCTGAAACTAGTCCAAAACCAGTCTAAAACCAGATAAGAAAAAAACAGTCCAAGACCATCCTAAAAACCAACTTAGAATTAGTTACAAAAAAACCAGCCTCAAACCAGAGGAAAAAAAAGGTTAAAAAAAAGTCTGAAACCAGCATAAAACCAGCCCAAGAACAGCTTCAAACTAGTCCACAACTGGCCCAAAACCAGCCTAAAATCAGTCAAAAACCAGTGTCAGACCAGTCCAAAACCAGCCTGAAACTAATTCAAAAACTGTTTAATTCACCAACTAAATTTAAGGGAAACTTGAAAGGATTCCAGACTGTTGTTGCAGATCAAATACTGAAAGCTAAAGTCAGATTAATTCACTGTTTACTTACTAAGACAACATTTAACATTTGGTAACTTTGGCCTCTTCTGGTAAAAGAAAAAATTGTGAAAATGTTCACATTTTCTGCATTTTTCCTACAACTATTAAGTAAAATTTGTTTATTATGTCGATACAATAGTGTGTTTTAAATTAAAACCTTTAAATAATGATTATTCAGGCCTTAATTAATTTTTACTTCTTGGAAAGGACACATTCTCTTGTTGCAGGTGTGTAATAAATAGATTTAATTTGTCTTTATTCTTTTACATGAGCTGAACCTTAAACTAAATTTTGCTCGACGGAAATGATGCATAAAGAAGCACTGCAGCAAAAAGTCCCTCAGAAACACTGAGCTTCCTGGTTAAATGTCTGCACTGATTATCAGCTGCTGACTAACACAGTAACGTCCACAGATGCAGAAGATAACGTTTTAATCAATCAAGCTTTATTTATAAGCCACCTTTAGTGCTTTACAGATGACTGGTGAGATGATAGAACAAAAACAAGATTAAAAAAGGGTGAAAAGACAAAACAAATAATTGAGAAATAGATTAAAATGTCACTAAAAAGAATAAAATAAATGAATAATCTTTTTTATCTGGGTGTTGAATGCACAGAAGTTAATATTTTAGCAAGTAATTGTAAATAAATTCACCTTAAAGACTAAATAAATATTGCATTGCAGGTCCAAAATGCTGCCTCACGTGCAGTAATGATCAAAAACACGAGCAGGTTGTTCATGCTAAGTTTTACGTGACGTGACATCAGCATGTTTTATGACACCAGTGGGTCAGAACGGGCCGTTTCCAGCTCCCGTGCCTAGTAAACAGATACAATGGAATAATTCAGCATGCAGTTATATATGAAGCTGGAGCGTATGTGGGAAGAGAGATTATGTAAAGGTCTGAGTGGGGGTGTTATTTTAACCCACAGTGTGAGCTGGCTGTGGGCTACAGGCTGGGCTCAGTCACACCACCGTGGAGCACATGAACCCACTGACAGAAGGACACTGTGCCACCTTTAGCTCTGACTCGCTGCTATGCTATGTTTGTATGCATCCCTCTGTCGGTGTGCGCTGCTGTATTTGACAACCCACTGACATAATTAAATCCCTGTGGCCTGCAACCATAACTTAAAATAGAGGCCTCAAGCTAAAGTGTAGCTAAGTGCTTCACATGAAGTGCTGTGTGTGATCTAGTGGATCTAATTATCCTTTTACAAACCATTGTAAATTTCCCTGCTGTGGGATCAATAAAGGTTTAATCTATCTATCTATCTATCTATCTATCTATCTATCTATCTATCTATCTATCTATCTATCTATCTATCTATCTATCTATCTATCTATCTATCTATCTATCTATCTATCTATCTATCTATCTATCTATTACGAACAACCTGAAATTTCTGAAGAAAAATAAGTTCAATTTCAGCAACATTATGCCTCAGTTTATCATTTACACATTACAACTTACAGATCACAGAGTTTCTACAAAGACACAAAGCATTTAGTCACAGCTATCTGGAACTGAATGATGTAGGATTTTACTTTGTGATCAAAATGACAAAAGTCTGACAAAAAACAAAACAAAACCAAGACAAATATTTCAAAAATGAGACGCAAAACAACAAAAACGAGAAACAAAATGAGACAAATGACACGAAACAAGACAAAAAAGGAGACAAAAAAGTTATAACGACAAAAAAAGACAAAATGACAAAAGCAAGACAAAAAATTACACAAATGAGACAAAAAATGACAAAACGAGAGACAAAATGACAAAAAAATAGACAAATAACACAAGCAAGACAAAAACATACAAAATGGCAAAAAGGATATACAAAACAATGAATAAAGCAAACCACAAAATGACAAAAATGAGACAAAAAAACACAAGTGAGACAAAAGGAAACACAAAACGACAAAAACGTCAGACAAATAACAAAAGTCAGATAAAAAGCAACAAAAACAAGACAAAATATGACAAAAACGAGATACAAAATGACGAAAGAACGAGTAATCTGGTATTTTACTTTATGATCAAAACAACTTGTCATGGTCTAGAAATGATTTTAAATTTATAGTTTTACAAATTTACAATTTGCAGTTAATGTCTTCTGTGTAATTTTACACTTCGTCTTGTGGGCCAGATTGGACCCTCTGAAGGGCCGCTTTTGGCCCATGGGCCACCTGTTTGACACCCCAGATGTAAAGTATCATCTGTGAAGCGCATTCATCAGCGATATATCAACTTTAATTTAAATTAAATAGAATAGAATCCAGGTTAGAAAGTGCTTCATTGAGCATCAAAATAAAGCAGACAAGTTATAAAATGGTCAGAATTTCAAAGGCAGATTATAGCAGAGCAAACCAACGCAGGGTTAAAGCAGTAAGAAAAGTATTAAAATAAATTGAAGACAGTTTAAAGGAAGAGAAAAAAGCCTTAGATGTGATTCTGGTGTTGTGCTGATGGAATTAGTTTCCTTATTTCATCATGTAAATTGTAGTTGATACGAACAATAAGAAACACCAGCATTCATAGAGGATCTTGGAACAATATAAATGAAGTTTTGCATAGTTTTTTTGTGCAAATATAAGGTTTAGATGTTCACCAGTCGTGGCCACATGAGGTCATATGTACAGATGCATGTTGTTTATGTGTGTTCAGGTGTTTCAGGAGGAGATGGGCGTGGTCAGATCGTACAACCTGAAGCCTGGAGGAGACAAGATCCCCGTCACCAAGCAGAACAGGAAAGGTGAGTCCACAGTGGGAACTTCTATAGAAAACAGCTTCAGAGTCAAAGAAATGTGCTGCAGACCTGCTTTCTGCTGTGTGATCCGACTCTAACAGAGTAGAAACTGCTCAGAAACTGCTAATTCCAGGTGTAAGGCACAACAGACCAACAGACTCTACCATTTCCTCCAAGTCGCTACCGTCCTCCTCTTACATCACAGCAGAGCCAGTTTAATAAACACTAACCGCTGCAGATTAAATGATGCAGTGTGTTTATCCACTGGTGCTGATGAGGTGTACAAATCACCTCTTACCGGATTTTTCATCATGGTTTTCTCCGGTTGCCGTGGTCACACAGCAAACTGTTTCGGCAAAACATCTGGAAACCATTAATGCTGCTGCCAGTCTTTGCACCAGTACCTAATGCTTCCCTGGATAGATGCAGAGTTTGGATTACCATGGAACTCTGCAGACACTTTTAAAAGATCCACTGACTTTTAATGCAGCACATCAAGATACAACAGAACCTTTATAATCCCGAAGGAAATTCTTGTGCCAGATATTGCTCAGAAAAGAAGCAGGAGAATAAATGCAGTTCCTAATAGGAAAGCAGCAAAATACAGGTATGATACACAACAGAAGTAACTAGGAAAGCACTCAGAGAGCACAGTACTCCACCAAGACTGTTCATTCCCTCACATGGCATTGTCAGAAATGCAGTGTTTTTTTATATAAATGCAGCATGTGTTTATTAGAAATCGCAGCAGCATAGCATGTGGCCATATAATATAGATGTACCCACAAACAAAATGACCTCACAGACTAGAATAGTATAATAAGTAGTAGTACTTGTCCATAATATTGCAATATTGTGCATGATAGTCATAGGAGCTTCAATAAAAAGTTCTTGAAGACGTTTCACCTTCATCTACGAGGCTTCTTTGGTTCTCAACCTTAAAGTTAAGTCCTGCAGCTTTTTATAGAAGCTCTGAGGATGAGCGTCTGCTACTGGTCAAAAGTTTTAGAATAACCCGACAATTTTTCCAGTTGTTTGTCAGAAATTAAGCATATTAATGTCTCATTGTACAGGAGGTCCTCAGTTTACAGCATCCTCCACCTACAGCGTTTCATCGTTACGTCTGAACTGGTTACGTGGAACTAGTTGATGAGCAGAGCGGATGAATACGTCGTCACATGGCGCTATCAGACAGCTTTGTTTCCATTCTCTGGTTCTACTCCACCTTGGATTGTGCTACATTCACTAACTTTTCGTCCTTCATTATGGCTCCCAGTATAAGTCAGACTCTTCTGATGCTTGGAAGAAAAGGAAAGCGTCTCCATGGAAGTGAAATTAGATAGAATAAAATGCTGGGAACAGGGAGAAACACCAGCGAACATCGGTCATGTTGTAAAAACAGTGCAACATATTGTAGCGACCCTCTGTGATGAATGAGTGAGACTTTATCTGGTTCTCTGTGGACCGTAGCCAACGCCAGAATAACTAGAAAAACCCCATAACTTAGCTCCAGAATTAGCCATCGTTCCCAGCTCTCTCTACTGCTGACTCTCAGCCAATCAGAGGTGAGCTAACTAAACATGGTACGTTCACTGACATTAGGTAAATCTGGAACTGAACAATAAACATTGAGACCATTAGGTCTTACGATATCCTGTTATCTTCTTGTAAAATGATTCACACATGCATGAAAGTCGTTGCTATTCATGACTTTTCTGAAGAACTGATTGATACCGTGATGCACATAACGGATTTGTTTACATTTTTGCTGGAGTTCCGACTTAAGGCAAAAATTGACTTTCATCAATCTATAGGAATGGAACTCTGATGTAAGTCGAGGACCCCCTGTACTCTGGAATTACAGCATAGAACAAATAAGCAAATGACATTTTTTAAAAAATCAGTTCAGGAACCAAAACGTATCCTAAACTTTTGACTTGTGACCACATGTAGCGTCCCTGTTGCTCCTGCTGGCCTCTTTTTTTCCAGAGGAGATATTAATTGATTTTAATATAAAATGTATTGATTAGTCCACCTTTAGAAGCTCCTGCTGCTGTTTAATGTCATGTGATCAGTGATGCAGAAACCTGGCTGAGCTCAACGGCTTCTTTGTTCCTCCTCAGATGATGACGTCCAGCTGAGAACATCAGCTTTGTTTCTCCTATTAAACCTAATTTTCCATCCAGCTGCTGCAGTTGTTGCATCTCGGTCCAGTTTTCCACGTCAGCGCGTTTGACTGGACAGAAGTTAGTAATGGAATAATGAGACTCACGCTGCTGTTGTGTTTCCACAGAGTACGTCCAGCTCTACATCGACTTCTTGCTGAATAAATCCATTTACAAGCAGTTTGCTGCTTTCTACCACGGCTTCCACAGTGTGTGTGCCTCTGATGCTCTCATGGTGAGTCCACAGTGTCACAAATACAACATGTTTCATTAAATCACTCCCAACACTTTGGTTTTCTGCAAAAACTGTATTACTGAGATTTTCCAGACTAATTCCACTAAAGGTTGCATCCATTTCTGTGTGATAAAATGTGTTAATATTTTTAAAATTACTCTTTTAAATTGAGGAATCTGCCTGCAGCTTCGAACATTTTGCAAGTTTAGAAACTGAATACTTGTCAGTGATTTGCACTCGCTGCCTTTGTGTCGTATCCATTAAGCAAATTTAGTGGCTTCCCTTCAGCAGCGTGCTCAGTCCAGGACATCTCACAATAATGTGGCAGAACCAGGGCAGGACGGGGGTAATAAGAGCAGCTCAGACTGATCTCCTCATATTCTACTGCAGGCTCTGTGCTGCACGAACATTTATACCAGAGAAATACCTTTTAGTTTTACTTCTACATGCAGAAGATGCTTCAAAAACATCACAAATAAATGCATAAAAAAACAGGATTGTGTCTTTAGCTTTAAAGTGTTAATTGCACCTCCATAATGAAGGCTACAGGGTTAAATATTTAACCAGTGTGGGCTGTTGGAGTGTTTGTTTTGCGGCTGGTGTTTCCACACAGGTTCAGTATCGATCATTATGAAGCTCTGGCTGCTCTGACTGTCTGAATATTTGGGCCTCAGTAACTATCACCTGAGAATTACCTGTAATTTTGCAACTTTTATGTCATATGTTTTCTTTTTTTCTGTGCAGTTTATTTTTGCTCCACACGATGACTGACTGTAGCTGCCCTCATTTATTTTTGCTTTAATGTTGAACCAAAGTTTGGGGCAATTACAAGTTAAAGTGAAGACAATTCAACATTATTCTAAGAAAAACAAATCCATAAAACACAATACCACAGTTTAAGCTGTTGTCCCTCTGAAGTTCAATTTCAGCAAAATAAGGCCTCAGTTTATCATTTATACATTACAACTTACAGATTACAGAGTTTCTACAAAAGAACACAACATTTAGTCACAGTTATCTGGAACTGAATGATATAGTGTTTTACTTTAGGATCAAAATGATGGACGTCGGTCAAAAAAAGACAAAAACCATCAAAAACAAGACAAAGTATTACAAAAATGAGACACAAAATGACAAAAACAAGATACAAAACGACAAAAAATGAGACAAACGACAAAAACGAGACAAAAAATTACACAAATGACGCAAACAAGACCAAAAATAATAAAAGTAAGAAACAAAACATCAAAAAATAGACAAACACAAAAGCAAGACAAAAAAAACCACAAAATGACACAAACGATACACAAAACAACAAATAAAGCAAAACACAAAATGACAAAAATAAGACAAAAAAACACAAGCGAGACAAGGAAACAATTCGAAAAAAACATGAAACAAAATGACAAAAAAATGAGACAAACAACAAAAGTCAGACAAAAAAACAACAAAAACAAGACAAAATATTACAAAAATGAGACACTAAACAACCAAAGAACAATGAACAATCTAGTATTTTACTTTATGATCCAAATAACTTGTCATGGTCTAGAAATGATTTTAAATTTATAGTTTTACTAATTTACAATCTGCACTTCATGTCTTCTGTGTAATTTTTAGACTTTGAGGGCTGGATTGGACCCTCTGGAGGACCAGATGTTTGACACTACAGCTGCAACCAATGTTTAAAAAATTCTGGTATTTTTCAGCTGAACTGCAGGCAGTGTTTATATAGAACAGGGAGGAAACAAGAATAGGAAGAAATTAAAAAGGGAAGTGATAAAATATCTAAAAGATGTAAAACCTCCATGTTTTCCCCCAATATTAGTAAATGTTGGTAATTTCAGTTTCCTCGTTCAATTTTTGTAAAATAATCACAGAAATTCTCCTTCTTTGTGGTTGTTCTGTTTCCATAGAGCTGCAGGAGTTTACATTGCAGTGAAATATTAACCCACAGTCAGTAAAAATAAGACAAGAGCACAACAGCATCCGAGGTTAAACATCAGATGCAACGTATTTTAGTTTAATCCCATTTTTTTTAAGATGTTTTTTTGAGCTACTTAGCCAATGAAATGCATCGTGTTGCAAAACGTGCGTCTGTCGCATCCACTAAAGAGTTAAGTGCAGTTAAAGAGTTAATTAAATAACAATAAGACATCAAAAACCCCTCAGTGTCATCATTTGGATGTAAAAATGTCATGGAGGATTTAATTATTGATCTGTGACTATGTTTAATAAAGAGACTCTTTTGAAGATGCACATGTGCGTCATCACAAGCGTGTTTTGGAAAGAAAAAAAACTGGAAATCAGAATCAACTGACCAGATATTCTCAGCTTTTTCTGCACTGAAATAAAACAGCTGCTAAAGGAATTGAGTGGAGTTCACACGGATTAAATCTGATGTGAAACACCAGCTTTAAGAGGCTGATTCTGGTTGTTTCAGCGTAAACTGCATGGAAATAGTGTCAAATTTATCACTTTCTGTGCAGCAGAAGTGAACTAAAAACCTCCACAGATTGTATTGAATCCATTTGGAGACTAAACTCTCCAATCTTCTTCTTCTCAACCACTGAGGGAGAATTTTTTGCCAAAACTGGGACTCAAGCAGTCGATTCTGTTTGAAGTCAAATGTTAGCTGTTGCTGATAAAGAGCTGCTGACTCAGATCTGATCGTGTTGTTGTTTGTTGAACTTCAGGAACTCTGAAGAGGAGGAGGAGGAGCTGGAACACAGCAGAGATGCTTTCTTCTGCTCAGAATATAAATAAATAAAACAAATTATGTGTGTTTAGCTTTAAAGAGAATGCTGCCATGCATTTTAATAGTAAAAGATTCTAAAAATCTCCTGCTAATAAAAGAGAAAGTGAAGATGTAGTTTTACTGCAGCAGCTCTCTGAAGTCCTGTTTGTTTTTTTGGGTTGTTTTTTTGTTTGTTTAGTTTTTTGTTAAGCACGTCTACTTCATAGTGAACAGGACGCTCTGGCTGGAGATAAGAAGGTTTATCAGCTGGGAGCCTGAATGTGGGTCAGACAGAGGACACAACGATCTGTCTGGAGAAAATATCAGGACGGGTTCAGCTCCTCTGGCTTCCTCTGATTCCTAATCAGCTTTTCATTTCAAATCTGAAAAGTCTGAAAATCAACCTTATATTAAATTAACTTTCCCAGTAGACTGAATTGTCTAAATGTAGTTTAATTCAACAAAACATTAAAATCCTTAAAATCAAAACCAAACCAAAAAAAAATTTGTGTGCGCTATGGTAAAATCATTTCCAGATCTAGAAAATTATGGAAAAAATATTAGAGAGAATGGAAAAAATGACATTTTTAAAAAAAGAAGTGTGTTTCCATAGTTTTTGGAGCAGGAAAATAGTTTATTACTGCAAGCTTGTATTGTGAAAAAAAATGAATCTTTTGTTTAATTATTTTTTTAACAATTTATTGTTGTTTTACAGATGTCCTTGTTTGTTTTTATTACAGATAAGCTGTAAAATCACAGATAAAATATGAATTTCAAACCCTAAAAAAACAGATCAAAGCTTAAAAAATATTATTACAGATGATGTACAATTTCCATTTTTTTCTGTATTACAATCAGCAAAAAACAACAAAACAATTAGTTTACAGGCATTTGTTGGGTTTTTTTGAGAAAAAATATGTATATTAGGTTAGAAATGGTAGGTCATTTATTTGCTTTTTTTAATATATAGATTTTTCTTATTTTGTTATTAACTTTTATTGTTATATATGTAGTAAAATCACACAAAGTACTTTACAAGTTGACTGTTAAAAATGGAAAAAAAAACATAAGAACAACTAGATAATGTCTGCATAAAAAAGAAATCTGCATTTTGACAAATTGTTCTGTTCCAATGCCTGACTATAAAATTACACAGTTTTACTGTATTGGAATTCACTAAAAAATAAAACTATTTTACAGATATTTGCCATTATTTTCATCCTTTTTAGTGTTTGAGTGTTCCATTTTTCCAACATATTTTTTCTGGTACCTTTGCTGCAGGTTTTTCACAGTTTTATTATAGATTTGTCATTATTATTGTTATTGTTATTATTATCAATCTTATTGTTGTTGTTGTTGTTATTTACCCTGTAGCACATTGTAGTGCTGCTTACAGTTGTGCAACGAGTCCTGCCATGTGCCACCAAATTAGCAGGAAAAAAAGAAAACCGAAAATGCAATTAAAAATCACAGATTAGCAAACATTAGGCCTGTCAGCAGATCGTCTTTTTTTCGTACACAAAGCATCGTTTCCATGGATGCACTCAACAAAGAAGGTTGCACAACATCACGGAAATTAAACTACTATTATAAAAATCATTTTTTGGTAAATATAATGTAATTTATTCAATATGTCAATAAGAAATAATATGAGTCACAGGGACTGTTTGGGAAGAGATGATGATGTTCTTTGTTTCAGCTGAAGAAAATGTTGTTTATTGAAGTTTATAGATCTGTAAGAGCTGCAACCTTCTGAAGACTGTGTGTATTTAATAAATACACCAGTCAAAAGTTCGGACACACTTTCTCATTTAATCTTTATTTATATGACTATTTACATTGTAGATTCTCACTGAAGGCATCAGAACTATGAATGAACACAGATGAAATTCAAAGTAGCCACCTTTTGCTTTGATTACTGCTTTACACACTCTTGTTATTCTCTGGATGAGCTTCATGAGGTAGAACCTGAAATGGTTCTCCAACAGTCTTGAAGGAGTTCCAGAGATGCTGAGCACTTGTTGGTCCTTTTGCCTTCACTCTGAGGTCCATCTCATCCCAAACCATCTGGATTGGGTTTAGGTCAGGAGACTGTGGAGACCAGGTCATCTCCATCATCTCCTTCTTGGTCAGATAGTCCTTCCACAGCCTGGAGATGTGTTTGGGGTCGTTGTCCTGTTGGAGAATAAATGATGGTCCAACTAAACCAAACTGGCTGGGATGTCATGTCGCTGCAGGATGCTGTGGTAGCCATGCTGGTTCAGGGTTCCTTCAGTTTGGAATAAACCCCCAACAGTGACCATCACTTTTTCCTTTTTTATGATTAAAATACATTGAAAAGTTTTGTATTTTTACAGTCAATCAGTGTTAAAGAACAGATTACAGTTTATAAAAGTACATATTTTTGATGTGGACATTCTTTACAGCCATTGTACTCTAATCTACCATGTCAATTAATAATTTCTTGTTGTTCTGGATATTATCTGTAATTTACCAGAACAGGGAAAGCCTATAAAACAACAGGAAATAGTTAAAAGTATTACCAGTAACTTATTGGTCCCAGTAATGAACCAGGAAAAGCAAGAACAAAACCAATCAAGATCATTTTTCATAAATTTTAACTTTTTAAAATGAAAAAAGTCCTCTTGTTGCTGTAGGTCGGGTCAAAGTTCAGCATGTTTGACACACTTCTGCTGGTGGATTTACATCTTTTTCTGTTTTCACTCTGCATGATTCAGTCTCTTTCGTTTGCCGTCGAACTTTCAGTCACGTCCGCCGAGGCTGACGTCTGAGGATGTGATGAGGCCTGTGGCTGGTGTGGTTTCCAGTCTCACTCTGTTTAGATGATAACTTTGACCTCAGTGCACCTGACAGACTATTAGAAACGAGGCTGTAAATTGTGTGCAGCTTCATTTCTGTGTGATTTTAAATGAGATACTTCCACTGTGAAGATGACAGTTTGACACATTTTCTGTTATCAGCTGTCGACCTCCGGTGAATCAGGACTTCCCCGTTTCTCCTCATTTACTGGTTGTGGTTGGCTTGCGTCACCTGAAGCAGCGGAAACTCTGCAGAAAGACTGATGTTGCGTCCATCCACCTGCTACAGACAACGCTTAGTAACGGTGGCTTTAGCCCGGCTGAGTCTAGCGGCGACACTGTAGGGCTACAGCTCCAGTTCCTGCTGATTAAACACATCCGGTTTACGGTTGAAATCTTTAGGGTTTGCATGAAATTAATCACCTTAAAGGCCACTTCTGATCAGCATTTACAGTTCATTGAACTCACGCCTGTTTTCTTGCACTGGATTCAAATACGCAAAAAGAATTTACAGAAAGTTCTGCAATTTCACATTTTTTGCAGATTTTTTAAAAAAATTATTTAAATAAAGTTATCATTTGTTTATTTTAACAGTCAAATGGTGAATTTCACATATTTTTTTATGTAATTTAAAGACAGTGAAAAGTTTAGAATATAACCTTTTTTTGCATATTTTTTTAATAATTTAAATACAGTGAAAAGTTGCTTATTTTTACAGTCAAACTGTGAATTTCATTTTTTTTGTAGATGTCCTTTTTTATTATTCAAATACTGGGAAAATTTCCTCATTTTTACAGTGAATTTCACAGTTTTTTTTCTTTTTTATTATTTAAATACAGTAAGAAGTTGTTTATTTTTAAGTCAAATGGTGAATTTCACAGTTTTTTTTTGCAGATTTCTTTTAATGATTTAAATACAGTGAAAATTTGTTTATTTGTATCAAACAGTGAATTTCATTTTTTTTATTATTATTTAAAAACAGTGAAAGTTTGTTTATTCTTACAGTCAAACTGTGAATTTCACAGTTTTCCCCCTTTTTGTGATTTAAATACAGTGAAAAGTTTCTTGTTTTTACATTCAGACAGTGAATCCTTTTTTAGTATTCAAATACAGGGGGAAAAAAATCTTATTTTTAGTCAGTGAATTTCACAGAATTTTTTTTGGCATATTTCTGTTTGAAAATTTAAATAAAGTGAAAAGTCGGGACTTTCTGACAGTTTGACACATTTTCTGTTAACAGCTGTTGACCTCCAGAAAATGCTTCTTAACGGTGACAGGAAACAGGACATGATGCATCGCTTTACATTAGAGCTGCAACTAAAGATATTTTTTGATTGCCAATTGTTTTCTTGATTATCCAGATAGTTCTTGGGTCTATCAAATGTCAGCAAGTGGTTGAAAATGTCGTCAGCATCTAGGATGGCATCTTCAAATATCTTGTTTTATGCTCGATGCAAAGATGTTCAGTTTAGTGTCAAAGAAGAGAAAATGAACCATAGAATGTTCAACTTAAGAAGCAGAAAACTGCGAATTTCTACCATTTTTTCATGTGATTCAGTGTAAAGCAGAACTGCTCTATGTTGCTCTGATGTGTAGAAACATGTGAACATGTGCAACAACATGACGGCTGACCCTATTTGTTTTGTTTTTCACCTACAACTAATACGTGACTGTTTTACCAGCTGCTGCGACCCGAGGAGGTGGAGATGTTGGTTTGCGGGAGTCCAGAGCTCGACATGAGCGCTCTGCAGAAAGCTGCTCAGTACGAAGGATACAGCAAATCAGACAGCACCGTACGGTAAGACGCCTCCACTTCCTGTTGACTGAAACCCAAACAGGAAGTCCACAGACCGCTCAGACACTGAACTACTTTCCTTCTAATAGTCTGACTCCATGCAACTTTTATCTGGTGTTTCTTCTACGTGAAGTGACTTATTGTGTGGTAGAAGTTAAATACAAGTTGTTTTAGATTTTGAAACAGATGAACTGTACGTTAATTCAAATTCCTGTGAAGCTCCTTTGACTCATATTGTTGTAAAACACAATTATGGCCCAACTGTCTCCTCTCAGGTCAACATGTTTAAGCTAAAAATTCTTGTACGATTTTTATTTTAACCCTTTTCGGACATGATATTTAACATCAATCTATTAAAGATTCATCACTTTCATATTAATGTTCCTTACGGCTTCATTCAAAGATGCTCGCAATATTTTGTCATTTACACGAGATTAGACAATATACCAAGTGATGTAGAAGCACAATAATGCACCAGCAAACAACAGACTAAAACTAAACGAAAGCAGTTTATCAAAGTGTCCAAATAACTACCAGACTGGCTTATTTATGATTTCCTCAACACTTAAAACTCTCTCTCTGTGTTAAAAATGAGTTACTGTTGTTGCTCTGTGCATACATACACACAGCTATTGCTTTGGAGATGCTAGAATGTATCCTGGTGCTGTCTGATGCTGCAGGTATTTAATAAACTCAGAGGAAAGACTCCTAAACAGCTGGAAGCAACTAAAGCACACAGTGTGACGCTGTTAGATCCTGACAGGCTGATCTTGTCTCCATGTCAGTGATGTTATACGTAATTAATTAAATTATTATCAGTGTTGCTCCATGTGGAACCTGCTGCTGGTATTTAATAAACTCAGAGGAAAGGCTCTCTGTAGTACTTTTGGATGAATATTAGTGCTAAAATGTGGAAAAAAGCTTCACAGATTTTGAAGTAGTTCTGCTTAATGTGACTGGATGCAATTCAGACTTCTGCTGTGTTGACAGTAACAGAGAAACGTTAGTAGGACTGACCTCGTATGATCTCTGTTGCAGCATTTACAGAAACCCATACCTGTTGAGTTGCCATCAGATTAACAGAAATAAGTCTGAAAGGGCTTTTCTTTAATTAAACAGGGTGGAACTCACTTTCTGTCTCTCACAGTCCTTCCTTTTGTTAGCAGACAGGAAAACGAGCCGAGGCTTGTCATCTAGGATAATGCTTCTCAGCATGTTGCTGACAGCTGACAACAAGCAGCTGCAGGCCTGTTACACAACTTCAACACCTCTCAGCTCGACCTGTCGTTTTCACAACACTTTGACTTTCATCCGTCTACCAGCTGTGTTTAAAAAGGCCTGTTAGTGTTGACCAAAGATAAAAATAGAAGAACTCAGCTGGGCCGACCCATTAGCCGAGGGATTCGACTGAACATGATCATAAAGAAGTGTCTGGTTCAGTCTCAGCTGGTACAGAGCTTTACTGCATGTCACTCATCTGCCTTCATGCCCACATTTCCCATCTGTCTTCACTGTATTTAATAAAAACCCCAGAGGCCATTTAAAACATTACTTTATGTTCTATCTTGTGAGGAGATAAAACCAAGTGCTTGTGGAGTTTGTTGCTTCTAGTGTGGTTGAGCTGTGGAGCTCTATGTGTTCATTGACCACTTATTGAGTCATTCCATGACTGGAGGACATTTTACATCCCACCCATCAAATTTCAAATCATCCATGTACAAAATACTAAAACATGCAGTTGTTGTGTAAATCTGCTTGTCCTGAGACCAAATCCTGAAAAAAACTTGGAGAAAAGAATGAACATATTTTTAAAAATTGTCTGATTAAGCCAAGAAGCACAGAATTTTATTTATTTATTTTTTTTTAAACAGAATCTGCTCTAAGCGATTTATTTTTGGAAAATTTTTAGATAAGACACTTAGAATAAAATGATTCTGATGAAATATCACCACTTTAAGCCAAACTTTGGTTGTGTTTTGTTAAAAAGTGACACATCTTTGATAAAATCCAACAATTTCTACAATTTCTTGCTCTAATAACTGGTACAGTTTTGGTGATATGTGTATATACACTACCGTTCAAAAGTTTGAGTTCAATATAGAGCTAATATAGAGTAACTTTAACTCACTTTACAGCAACTTTAACTCATTTTACAGCAACCTTAACTGATATAGAGCAACTTTAACTCTTTTAGAGCAACTTTGAATAATATAGACTAACTTTAAGTCATTAAGAGCAACGTTAGCTCATTTTTGACCGGCTTTAACTAATAATATCAACTTTAACTAATGCTGAGCAACTTTAATATAGAGCAACTTTAACCCTCCTGTTGTCCTCATTTACGGGCACCAAAAAATATTGTTTCCTTGTCTGAAAAAAATCCAAAAATTCAGCAAAAAAAATTCCCCAAATTTCTGAAAATCTGCAAAACCTTCAGGAAGAAAATTCCAATAATTCCTCAAAAGTTTCCCTTAAAAATTTTATTTTTAAAAAATCCCCCAAATTTGGCAAGAAAATTCTTGTAAATATTTTCAAAAAACGAGTACAAATCTTCCAAAAAAAATCCTAAAAATATCTAAAGTGATTACATATATATCAATGAAACTTCTCATATTCTCTTAAGAACATTCACATAAAAATTAAAAAAAAAAAAAAGTTGATTTTTTTTGTGTGTGAATGTTCTTAAGAAACATTTTTAACATTTCTTTTTTTTCCACCAAAAAATGGTTAAAGATTTCCCAAAAATGATGAAAATGTGGACATCAGAAGTTTCACCGTGAAAGTATTTTTTTTCCACATTTTCAAACAGGTCAATTTTGACCTGCAGGACAACACAAGGGTTAATAATATCAACTTTCACCCATATAGGGCAACTTTAGTGACTATAGAGCAACTTTAATTAATATGGAGCAACTTTAACTAATAATATAAACTTTAGCTAATACAGAGCACCTTTGATTCACGTACACAACCACTAAACTTTTGAACAGTAGTGTATATTTGGATAGACATGCCTTTCAAACCCGCCGGTAGATGTTGGGGTTGAGTGTTAATCTCTTTAGGGCACCTTTAAGTGTTAATGAGGTTTTTTATTGAATGTTTCCTGTTATCAGACCCACTCTAACTCTCTGATTGTTGATCTGCTAACAGGTGTTTCTGGGACGTGGTGTTGGCGTTTCCTCTGGAGCTGCAGAAGAAGCTCCTCCACTTCGCCACAGGAAGCGACCGGGTTCCCGTCGGAGGAATGGCTGACCTCAACTTCAAAATCTCCAAGATCGAAGTTCCAACTGACTGGTAGGTTTAAAAAAAATTAACTAAAAGAAGATCAGAACTCTGGGTGGCCAGTGACAGCATTAAAGTGTATTAAATAGAATGTTTTGACACCTCAGATGATTAAAATATCCACAGCGAAGTTTCACATTTCTGCAAAGTTCTTGCATCAGACGACAACATTTCACCGAGACTCACATCCGCTGGCTGAGAGTCATCACACCACCATCAGCTGTTTCCTTCTTTCCTGATCTGAATGTCTGAGTTTGCTGACTAATAGGTGAAGTATTAACGCAGAAACCATCCTCCCCGTCTGGATCGTACTGAACTGGATTCACAGATTTCAGTGTGAAGATAAGCAACGCTGTTGAACTTTAACAACCCCTGAATGTGGGTCAGAGAACAAACAGCAGATGCTTTCAGTCTCACACAGAATCCACTTTACATGCACTTTTGTAATTTGTCAGGCTTGTTTGTTCCCTTTTCCCCTTTTTTGTCTCTAATTGAAAGATTATAACTAGTGATGGGACACAATTTAAAAAATGTATCTAATTAATTACAGGCTTTGTAATTAATTTAATGAGATTAGTCACATTTTTGTCATATAGCAATAGTTAATGCAATAAGTAAAGTTTTTCAATTCAAATAAATTTTGGTTGACAGATGAATCAATGAGTAGACATATATGTGTTTATAATTTTATAAAATGTATACAATTTTAAAATGGGCATATAGAAAAAAGTGTTGTTTTTGATGATTTAAAGCCTGAATTTAGTTCAGCTTTTTGACTGTCTGGCACTTAGCATCAGCATAAGAAGTTCAAAGACCTTCAAAAAGTTGAAAATCCATATATTCATTCTGTTTTCATAGTTTCTGGATTTGATAAATGGTGTCATTTTAATGACTGTTTTTTTTAGGAATAGAATTTTTTTTATTCATGAAATTTATTTTTCATTAACTAAAAGTTCATAATGAAATTATTAAAAGACAGACAGACAAGCCAATGTTGATCATCACATACATGCCGAGACTCCGCCTCCTTAGCAGAGTAACAACTAAAACAAAAATGTTTGTTTCATTTCTATTTATCTGCATTTTTCATCTGTCTACTACATTCAGATTACTGCAAACTCAAAGTGCAATTATAGCGATTATATTCAACATTTTAAGGCTTTTCGTAAACTCAAGCACTTTCATGTCTTCTAAAGTGGTCTATTATGGGATGGCTACACCATTAGCTATTACCAGGACTGTTGTAGCTAATGTTAGCTCTGCTGCTAACAGCGACATGTTTTACACTGAGGTGATCAGAAAACTCTTTGTTGAACAATTTGCAGACAACCAGGCTTTAATCCAAGCTGCCATCAGAAGATTTTTAAAAGAAAACTTTCCTCCCAACAATCTCAATGCATCTCGTCTTCCTTCAGTGTTCATCAAACTTTCTTGTGTGCTGACGTCACTCCTGTGGCTCTTTAGGTTCATTACTGCCACCTACTGGGCTGGAATATGCATCAGCGTTACCGGTGGGCCAGAAATTAGGGAACTGAGAAAGATGTGACTAAATACGTTTTTTTGTTGTTGTTTTTTTTTTACACGTTATTTTTTCTGTAATTAATTAATCAAAATCAACACATAGTCCCAGCCCTAATTACAACACATTGCAGGGAGGAGATACTGAAGCCAACACGATAAATACCTTGTAAAATCCTTTGTACAAAATACGTTTGTAGGGGGGAAAAACAATCCTCACCAGAGTTCAGGGAGTTCAGGGGAGCGATTCTCATTTCCATAAAGACATTGATTTGGTTGACGTACAACCGAGTGCTGGGGCCCCTCAATCTCTTTTCAAACCCACTTGGGAATGGGAGAGACAATATCTGACTCTGGAGAGTTTGACCAAAATTCCTCAAAAATTGTTGAAAGTGACCCAGAATTTGTACAAAATGACATAAAATTGTCCACAATCACTCATCAAATGTGTCCAGAACAACTCTGAAGGATTAAAGCTCAACAGGAAGCTCGGACGCTTACTGTTGATAAACAGTTTTCTTTTCAAGTGTGTTTGAAAAGAGGATGAGGGGCCAGAGGAGGGGCCCCAGTACCAAATCAGTGTCAATATGTAAATGAGAATCGCTCCCATAAACTCCCTGAACTCTGGTGCAGATTCCCCCCACCCCCAAGCTTACAAGCTTAATTATATTACATAAGTGATTAAAAACCAAAGAATTTCAATTACTTACACAAATTTTCAAATATGTTTTTATTTATCATCTTCTTCCTATAAATCATTTACATTACAAAAAAGTTTGACTTTATACACTACCATTCAAAGGTCTGGGGTCACTTAGAAATGTCCTTGTTTTTGAAAGAAAAGCAGTTTTTTTCAGTGAAGATGACTTTAAATGAATCAGAAATCCAGTCTAGACATTGTTAATGTGGTAAATGACTATTGTAGCTGGAAACAGCTGATTTTTAATGGAATATCTCCATAGAGGTACAGAGGAACATTTCCAGCAACCATCACTCCTGTGTTCTAATGCTACATTGTGTTAGCTAATGGTGTTGAAAGGCTCATTGATGATTAGAAAACCCTTGTGCCGGGCACCTGGGTGGCTCAATAGGTTGAGTGGGTGACCCATAAACTGGGCCTGTAGTCCCCATGCAGTGGTCATGGGTTTGATTCCTGCCCATGGCGCTTTGCTGCAGGTCATTCCCCCATTCTTCTCCCCACATTCCTGTCTTCCTCTCACTATGACTATCAAATAAAGCTACAAAATGTCCCAAAACATATTTTTTTAAAAAGAAAACCCTTGTGCAATTATGTTGGCACATGAATAAAAGTGAGTTTTCATGGAGAACATGAAATTGTCTGGATGACCCCAAACTTTTGAACAGTAGTTTAGGTAGCAGGTGGCAGGAACTAATGGGACTCAAACACCCCCACAATTTAATCAATTGTTTCTTGAATCATTTCTGACAGATAAGTTCTGATAAGTCCTCAGTGGTGGATTTGTCACAATCATGTGATCGTAGTGTTCACTTGTTGTCATGGTTACAGTGATGCCGTGCCGCTAGCTCCCAATGATACAGAAATATTAAACAAATCCATGGATCCAGACTATAAGCTGCATCACTGCCAAAATCTAATCACTTGGTCCTTGTAAATTTCATCCAAATCCGTTGGTCCATTTGTGAGTAATGTTGCTAACAGTCAGACAAACAAACCAACACCAATCGTCACATGACTCTGCCGCTTTCCTTGGCGGAGTAATAAACGGACTAGGAGAAAGTCTGACAGTAAAAGTGAGTCTTTAGAAGAGGTTTAAAAGATGACACCGAGTTTATAATGGCTTCAGGTTTCACAGTATTTAACTGTATCTTACTCCTACCGTTAGAATCTGGCTGTATTATAACAGTAATTTATTTCAGTGTGCTAGCTGTCATCTGTGTGTAACATCTGAACGGTTCTTATCTTAACAAGGTATTTTGTTCCTTCTGTTTGCATCTCTTTCCTCTGCAGGTTGCCGATCTCTCACACCTGCTTCAACCAGATCTGTTTGCCTCCGTATCGAACCAGGAAGGAGCTGAAACACAAGCTGACCATCGCCATCTCCAACGCCGAGGGCTTCGGCCTGGAGTGACCCGTCTGCTCACACACTGACTGTTAGTGACGCTAGCTACGTGTATGCTAACACGCTTTACGGATATTGAGGAAATGAGTTCCTGCTTTTCCAATCTGCAGCAGAAAAATCAGGAGCTACGACAGAATCTCTAGGAATCCTTTTGTTTGCACATGAACTGGTGTTAATGAAGAAGTTCTCGTGTTTAGAAGTACTGTGCAAAGGTTTCAAGCACTTTAGATGTTTCGATTCTTCTCCATTGCAATGAGGAAGGTTTGACCCAAATTATATTGTGCCTCATGAAACAAAGCTTAAATATTTAGGCAGAATCCTGAAGACCCTCAGTAGAAGAGCAGGGAGTCCTGATCTTAGCCTGATGGAGTCAGTCTGATTTCTGGAGAACTGTGCTACAAAAACACATGCAGCAATCTTTCCTAAAGCCTTCTCACTTTGCTTTTAGTGCATAAAACTTTTGCACAGTACTGTAGACGTCATCGAAACAAGATAACTCTGAAAATATCCTGGTTTCATCAATCAAAATATTTCTGTTCTCGTACAGTTAAAAACCAATCATGTGGGTTCTTTAAGTCGCCATGAAAGGTTACTGGTTTGCTCAGGTAATTATGATAATCAATATTCCTCTTGTTGGAACACATGACCAGGTGTTTACCCATTTACTTCTTCTATGATCCTGTTTGTCCACAGAGTTGAACAGAAAGGATTTAGTGATCGTTACATCCTTCAGAATTCAGTCTGTGTGAAACTTAAGTAGAAAGTGAAGGTAAATGTCGGTGAAAGCTAAAGTTCTAAATGGTACGCAAGTTTTGAGATGTATGACATTGATAGTTCCGTTTTTTCAATCCTGACTTCAGTCACTTTTTGAACATATTTTATCGACGAAATGTGTTTTGTTTTGCTTTGTTTGCAGCACACTGTCAGGATATGAAGCTTTGCTGGGAGAACGATGCTCTTGTGTACCGTGAGATGTAGATTGTTTTGTGAATAGTTGTGCGTTTTTGTTTTTTTGTTTTGTTTTTTTTTGACATTGCCGCCTGTTTTTTATCGAACGAAGGCTGCAGCAGAAATGTTTTGTTTTAAACGTTGTGATGTTGTGACAGTCAAACCAGAGCTGTGTCTCGGCGGTTCAGTGTTGATTTTGGTTCTAGAGGTCGATGTTAGCGGTTATCCAAACGAAAGGTGACGCAGGATGTTTTGATGTTAAATAGTCAGAGTGGTTAGTTGAGTATTGAAATGTTTGAAAATTGTGCCTTGAATACAGATTACATCTTTTTTTTAACCTGGAGGCAACTTGAGTTAAACACCGACGTCTGGCCTGCAAACGCTCCAATTTTCTCGTTGGACCAATCTGCAAACCCAAAATTTCTTCCTCATTTAGCAACTAAAATTCTGCTTTGATGCCCTGGTGGTTAGAAGTCATAATAAAACTATTTTTTTTAAGTGCTTATTTAAAATCCATCTCCTGGCATTGATTAAAGCCTAGTCTGATTCACTGAATATAGACTTCAGGTGTAAATCGAAATCACATTCGCTAAAGAAATCTCTGAGCACCAGTCTACATGCTCAAAATTGCAAGTTTTAAAGATTTGGATCATGCAATAATGCGGATCTGCTTGGCTGTTTTGATGATAGCGCTCATCCAGAAAAAATTACCGCCCCCCAGCACTGTTTTGCAGGGGCACCATCACTGCATCCTGGGCTGAGCGCTGCTTAGACCAGTTAGAATTGGTTTTAAGAAGCATTCTCCCCCCACCCCCTTCAGCAGAATCATAATGAGGTGCCAGCAGACCATTCTCCAGTGCTGAACCAGTAAGAAAATACACTACCGTTCAAAAGTTTGGGGTCACCCAGACGATTTCATGTTTTCCATGAAAACTCACACTTTTATCCATGTGCTAACATAACTGCACAAGGGTTTTCTAATCATCAGTTAGCCTTTCAAGACCATTAGCTAACACAATGTAGCATTAGAACACAGGAGTGATGGTTGCTGGAAATGTTCCTCTGTATCCCTATGGAGATATTCCATTAAACATCAGCTGTTTCCAGCTAGAATAGTCATTTACCACATTAACAATGTCTAGACTGGATTTATGATTCATTTTATGTTATCTTCACTGAAAAAAAACTGCTTTTCTTTCAAAAACAAGGACATTTCTAAGTGACAGTAGTGTATATCTTGAACTTCTAAAAACTCATCTCTGTTCATTGAAATTACATATGCTTAAGACTTTTTTCCATGAAAATAATGCCTTAAAATGCCTGAGAAATTGCTTTACACCTTTGTAAACTACACCTGCAGAGCACCAGCTCACCTTCAACTGTCCTTAAACACTGTAAAACTATCAACACAATTACAAATTGTAACATTGGAGTAAGTGGGCCCTTCGTGGTTAAAACAGAAACTGATTTGGGTTTCTGTCTTTACAGATTTAAAACAAGAAAAGCACTCAGACACCGTAGTACTCCACCAAGGCTGCTCAGTCATCATATGATTTCCAGTGGATGAAATCTTTAAAACATTCATGGTTTAAAGATTTCAACCGCAGCGGTGGATTTGTAGTAGGATCACAATCATGTGATCGTCAGCAGGCAGCTGATGTAGTGCTCACTTGTTGTCATGGTTACAGTGACGCCGTGCCACTATCTCGCAATGATGCAGAAATATTTAACAAATCTGTGGATCCAGACTATAAGCTGCATCACTGTTAAAATCTAATCACTTGGTCCTTGTGTCATTTCTGAACTTCCCTGAAAATTTCATCCAAATCCATTTGTCCGGTTTTGAGTAATGTTGCTGACAGACAGACAGACAGACAGACAGACAGACAGACAAACATACGCCGATCGTCACATAACTCCACCGTGTTGTTTGGCAGAGTAAAAAGGGGGAAACAGCTTTGATAATTTTATGAAATGTTACATCTGACCACTAGTGACATCAAAGCAGAACCCTAAACAGTGGGTGCTCTCTTAAGATGTAGTTAATTTGGGTTTTTATGAGCAGAAATTGGAGATTCCAGCTTTTACTAATTGCATTTTCATGGGTTTAAGTGTCCATGTTATTCAGATAAATCTACCGTAACCAGTTTTCCATTCAATTGCTGAACTGATTTTGGAAGTTTGTTTAGCTTAACTGTCAGGGAAGAAGTGAAAACCAATTTTTTTAGGTTTCCAGAAGGTTTAGAAGGCGATTACAAAGCATCAGTGGGCTATTATTTTAAAAAATCTGGTTGCACCCAAACTTATCGCCTCTGTCGTAACTCTCTGTAACTGTTTTGGCCGGTCCAGATCTGAGCACTGCTGATTAAACCCTCGGCTTATGTAAGGCTGCTTTGGCAGAATGTCTGAAATCCTAATGACAGACCCAGGTAACCAAGCAACCGTCTAGCAACTTGAATGGATGCGCCGTCCAAACTTGGATCGGTGTAATCTGGGTCACTCATTCACTTGGTCTCGGCTATATGGTCTGAAATAACCCCACTTACACAACAAAGGAGCCTTTCTGTCACTTTACGACCAGTTGGGAGCAGCAGCCGGAGCCAGAAGCTTCTTCTGTTTGACCAAGGCCACATTCACATCACGTCGGTGTTACCGTAGGAAACCGAGCTGCTGACTGGGAGAAAAATGTCAGAAAATCCAAAATAAAAGGACGTATTTTACATGTGATGGAGTAGAAACAAGAAACATGTTTGGGTGATTATTATTAGGATTATGTAATGTCAGGAAAGTGTTTTTCTTATGTGAATAGGACCAAACTGTGTCAGGTTATACAGTGGGACGGTCGAGCAAAGACCTTCTGTTTGAAAATAGTTCAAACGGACTCAGAGGATTCGTTGAGATGTAATTATTTTCAGAGGTTTGGACTAACTGAAAAGTCATGGATTTCTCATGTTTTTTTAAGGTTTAGCAGTTTCAGGTTCATCAGTGTCTGTTAGATGTCATGTAGCTGGGTGACTTGACCATGAATGACCCACTTTTCAAGCCTGTCCGAGTCTTATATAATGTGCTGTGTGCCGCAGTGATTCCACAAGTATTTACAGTAAACATTGATGAGGGGTCATTCCCCTCCGGAGAAATATCTGCTGACTCTGTTTTCTTTATAAATACGCTTTGCTTTGAATACATGCACATCACCACAACAGGAATGTGGAGTTTAACTGGGGTGAAGGTGTTCATAAAGGCCCTGCGAATCAAACCAGCACAGAAACACGGAATCAAGCACAATGTGAACACACTTAATGCCTTAATGCTTAAAAACAGTAGATTTCTTTCGATAGTTTTAGTTAGAGGCTGTTGTGGAAATAAAAGTCATGCATGAGCAAACTGAAGAAGATAGACCTGTCACAATTTTTTTAAGATCAATTTTGACGACAGAGTGCAGTTTAGAAGGCAATTTTGGCACATGGGTCATTCCAGAACTGGAGGACATTTTACATCTCATTCATCAAATTTCAAGTAATCCATACACAAAACACTAAAACTTGCAGTTGTGTAAATGTACTTGTCTTGAGACCAAATCTAAAAAAAAACTAGGAGAAAAGAATGTTTGAAAATTCCAAATAAGTTTGGAGTTCCCCCTAAAATGACATTTTTCTCTTGTCCCACCTCCCTGATGACCAAATTGAATCTCAAGTAAAACAGTTAAAATGAAATTTAAATTTCCTACTTAGGTATTATTTTCTTCATTGATGATTGATTGTGGGAACATTTTTTGTGCTTTTGTGTCTCATTTCTGTCATTTTGTGTCTTGACTTTGTTATTTTGTGTCGTTTGGGTCCGTGTATATTTTAGCAATTGGATTTTCCATTCTGAAACGGGTATTGGAAAAACAAAAAAACAGTGGTTATTTGATTTTCGCTTTAAAATACAAAAATTAAAATTGAAATACAAGACGTTTTTCCTTTTCATGATCAAAAAGGGATATACGAAATTTTAAAAATGCTTTGATTTTCATTTTATATTTAGAATAACAAAAAAGTAAAATCAGTAAGAGACAGAAACGAAAAAAGGTCTGTTTTTTCATTTTCTGAGACCGGAAGTGGTCATCAGCAAGTGCGGAGCCAAACAGAGTACGGTGCATAGACAGTAATTTTTTTTCCTGTTAGTTTTCATGGTCAAAATAGGAGGTCAGGTCGCCGATCTAAAATAAATCAATATTGATTTTTTTTTATAAAGCGTTAAAGTTTTGCGAAGCCAGGGGGCGGGACTACTTGATTGACAGTCTGGTCTGGAATGATTGACAGGTCCTATGGAGGAGGCAGCAGAGACTCTGCTCTCCTCGTTTGGATTAATTCTGATATAATAACTGTTGGTTTATTTATCGGTGCAGCAGCAGAACCTTTTCCACAGACAGTTTTCCTGCCTGTTGGCTTGTTTTAACCAGTTTCTGCCTTGAGCTGATTCTACCAGCAGACACTGAAAGGACTCTGATAGTTCGGTAAGTTAATGTTTATTTTCGTGTTGGTGCCGCTTTTAATGCACTTTATATGCAGCTGTAGTGTCAGATATAATGTGTGCCATGCACTCCAGATGTTGGTGGAGTTTATTTCTGTGTGTGTTGACCAGAAAAGAGAGTTAGCATCCGGTAAATATTAGTTTTAATGTTAGCGATGCTAACCGAGCTAGCTGCTCAGTTGTAGCCTTATTAAAGCTAACGTAGCATTAAGCTAACGATGTTTGTGTTGAGTTTCATGTAAACAGCTGAAGTGTGTTGTGTTCCTGTAATGTAGTGCATTTAATTAATAAAACTGTTCATGGAGACGCTGGTTCACGTTAATGTAATGTTTAGAAAACCTAAATGTGATTAAAACAGTGAGGTTAAGGTTCTGTGTTGTCAGTAGTCCTGAATATCTGCTGAGCAATTAAATGTTCATCAGTGATTAATTTTTAGTGTAAAACTTTTACTTTGCACCTATATTTTTTTAAAATCTGGGTCATTTTAAGGTAAGAAATTAAAGGATGGTTTTCTTAGGTAAATGAATTTAAGGTTTAATTGACTGAAATCTTTCAGTCAATGTTGTGTTTCTTTCAATTTGAAATATCTCGATTTAATTAATACAGCTAAGTCAGTTACATTTTATATTATGAAGAATTCTGATTCAGTTTAACACTAGATGACGTATCAGTTCATTGAGTATTTCAGAGCCAGTTTTTTTCTTTTCAATTATCTGTATTTAAAGTGATATTATTAAAATATAATTGCAATGAAACAGCAGCAACATAAGAAACGACCAAATATACAAAGGAAGTGCAGCTATTTTAATATGAAAAAAAAGATCTATCAGTTAGAACATGGTGAAAGTGCAGCTTAAGTTAAGTTAGCGAAACTACGGATAAGCAACGTTTCCTTTTACTTCCAGAAAAATAAAAGCCTCCTCATACTTGCTATTTATTAAAAAATCACGAAAAGCAACACTTCTACCAAGTTTGTTTTAGTTTGTTGGTATTTATCGGTGGAGCAGCAGCACATTTTCCACATACAGTTTTAGTGTCCGTTGTCTTGTTTTAGTCAGTTTTCAGTTCAGTAATTCAGTCCTTGGGCTGATTGGACCAAGAGACACTGAAGGACTCTGGCAGCTGGTCGGTAATAAATGATAATTTACTGATCGGTGCTGGTTTTATTGAACTTTATGTTCAACTTCAGAGTCGGATATAATGTGTGCAGTGAACCCCAGGAGTTGGTGGAGTTTATTTGTGTGTTGACCAGAGAAGAGAGTTAGCATCCAGTGAATATTAGCTTTAATGTGAATTAGCGATGCTAATCGAGCTAGCTGACCAGTCCTGATTAGCAGCTAAATGTAGCATCAAGCTAACGATGTTTGTGTTGTTTCCTGTCAGCAGCTGAAGTGTGTTGTGTTCCTGTAATGTGGTTCATAAAACTGTGGCTGGTTGACCTTAATGTAACATTCAGGAAACTTAAATGTGATTAAAACGGTAACGTTAATGTTCTAGTTGTCAGTAATCAGCTTTAATTGGACACTAAAACAGACTCTGATAGTTTTAAATGACATCAGTTTCATTAATTTGTTGACAATTGTCTCATTTGTTGTTGTGATGTTGCTGCTGATTCATTAAAACCAGATGATCCATGTTGAAGACATGTTTAGTTCTAGTATCAGAAGTACAAGAAGGAAAATGGAAGTTTAGTTCTGCTACGTCAAAGATTTCAGGAATAAAATAACTAAATGAGTCTTTATGCCTCAAACTTTATTTTACAATAATGAAATAATAAAATAATCACAGATAATAAAAATATAAATAGCAGAGAAAACCTGAGAGAATAATTTCCTGAAAAGTCTGTGAAGGAAAAGCAGCTTTTTATCCTGAAAAATCAATCAGCTCCAACATCTGCATCTGACAGCATCAAGTCAACCAGAAAGATAAGAAAAAAGAAAATGACTTCTTTCTGATCACGTGTTCCGCTGCTCACAGGCTGCTGCTGCTCACATTCTTCACATTTATAGTCCACTTTTAAAAGTTCAGCAGACAGGTGTTCTGCTTTGGAGTGTGACGATGTCGTCGGTGATGTGGAGAGTGAAGTTTCTGTTTCACCCACAGTGTGCTTTAGGGCAGCCGGGTCGGACTTGATGTTTGAAATACTGACCGACAGCTCAGATTTAACAGTCTGTAGTTCCGTTTTGATGGATGTTAAACTTTCACTCAAAGCCGCCAGGAGCTGAGTCTTTAAAATAACCGCCGTCTCGTTACAGAGTGAAAGTAGCAGTTCCTCCTGAAGGTCAGAGATTGCAGCATCTGAGGACCTCTTCAAAAGAAGACGTAGTTGATGAAGGCGTTCTGGAGCAGGACCAGAAAGACCACGACCAAGCAGCCTTGAGATCTTAGGCAGCATCTCCCTCAGGTGGGTGTTAACGGTGTTCATGGTCAGGTCTGTGGTAATCCTGTCAAAAAACAAAACAGAAAAAAATCTAGATTATAAATCAACATGTAACCAAAGCACTCTGTGTATAATGCCATAGTATAGGATGTAGTTCAGAAAATGTCAAAGTATAGTATACTTTTCAAGAATAACATAGTATGGCCTGTAGTTCATAGTATAGCATGTCGGCAAAAAAAAACCCCAGAGATTATTATGTGGTTCAAAAAGCGCAAAATGATAGGATGATGCCTAAAATTGTCATGTGTAATATGTGGTTCAAAATATGTCATAGTGCAGTATATTGTCAAAATAGTATGTTATTCAAGAAAACATCAGAGTATAATATGTCGTACAAAAATGACAAAGAATAATATTTCATTGCACAAGTAAAAGTATAGTAATTTAAAAAACTGTTTAAATTCTTATATGTTGCTAAAAAACAACAAAAAAAGCTAAAACAAAAAAAAGGTCACAGTAATATGTCAATTAAAAAAGCCTGTAGTATACCATGTTGCTCCAAAAAATGTCATAGTATAGCATGTTGCCCAAAAAAGTCATCGTTTAGGATGTCGCTGTAAAAACATCATAGTATAGCTTGTTGCTCTAAAAACATCATAGTATAGCTTGTTGCTCTAAAAACATCATAGTATAGCTTGTTGCTCTAAAAACATCATAGTATAGCTTGTTGCTCTAAAAACGTCATAGTATAGTATGTCGCTCTAAAAACATCATAGTATAGCATGTCGCTCTAAAAACATCATAGTATAGCATGTCGCTCTAAAAACGTCATAGTATAGCATGTCGCTCTAAAAACGTCATAGTATAGCATGTCGCTCTAAAAACATCATAGTATAGCATGTCGCTCTAAAAACATCATAGTATAGCATGTCGCTCCAAAAAAGTCATAGTATAGCATGTAGCTCTAAAAACGTCATAGTGTAGCATGTCGCTCTGAAAACATCATAGTATAGCATGTCGCTCTAAAAGCGTCATAGTATAGCATGTCGCTCTAAAAACATCATAGTATAGCATGTCGCTCTAAAAACGTCATAGTATAACATGTCGCTCTAAAAACATCATAGTATAGCTTGTCGCTCCAAAAAACGTCATAGAATAGGTTTTGGTCCAAAAAATGTCATAGCATAGCATGTCGTCCAAAAAAACATCATAGTATAGCATGTCGTCAAAAAAAACGTCTTAGTATAGCATGTCGCTCTAAAAACGTCATAGTATAGCATGCCCCTCTAGAAACGTCATAGTATAGCATGTCGCTCTAGAAACGTCATAGTATAGCATGTCTCTCTAAAAAAGGCATGTTTTTACAACATGTTGAAAAATTGAATTTTTTTTCGACATAGTATACTATGGCGTTTTTTTGTGCCAAAATTCATGATGATTTTTTTTTTCAAAGAAAACCTTTCTGGAGTGTTTTTCACGGCCTCCTTTACATTATTTCATCATATGGCACGTTTTTACAACATGTTTGAAAAGTCGCCTTTTTTTTCGACATAGTATAGTAAGGCGTTTTTTTTGCGCCAAAATTCATGATGATTTTTTTTTCAAAGAAAACCTTTCTGGAGTGTTTTTCACGGCATCCTTTACATTATTTCATCATATGGCACGTTTTTACAACATGTTTGAAAAATCGCCTTTTTTTTCGACATAGTATATTAAGGCGATTTTTTTGCGCCAAAATTCATGATGATTTTTTTTTTCAAAGAAAACCTTTCTGGAGTGTTTTTCACGGCCTCCTTTACATTATTTCATCGTATGGCACGTTTTTACAACATGTTTGAAAAATCGCCTTTTTTTTCGACATAGTATATACTAAGGCGTTTTTTTTGCGCGAAAATTCATGATGATTTTTTTTTTCAAAGAAAACCTTACCATAGTGTTTTTCACGGCCTCCTTTACATTATTTCATCATATGGCACGTTTTTACATGTTGAAAAATGACACTTTTCGACATACTATGGCGTTATTTTTGCGCCAAAATTCATGATTTTTTTTTCAAAGAAAAGGTTTGTGGAGTGTTTTTCACAACCTCCTTTAGATTATTTCATCATATGGCACGTTTTTACAACATACAGAAAAATCGCAATTTTTTTTCGACAGTATACTGTGGTGTTTTTTTGCGCCAAAATTCATGATTTTTTTTTTCAAAGAAAAGCTTTCTGGAGTGTTTTTCACGGCCTCCTTTACATTTCATCATATGGCACGTTTTTACATGTTGAAAAATTGCATTTTTTTTCGACATAGCATACTATGGCGTTTTTTTGCGCCAAAATTCATGATGATTTTCTTTTCAAAGAAAACCTTTCTGGAGTGTTTTTCACGGCCTCCTTTACATTATTTCATCATATGGCACGTTTTAACAACATGTTGAAAAATGACATTTTTCGACATAATATACTATGGCGTTTTTTTTGCGCCAAAATTCACGATTTTTTTTTTTTTTTTAAAGAAAAGATTTTTGGAGTGTTTTTCACAGCCTCCTTTAGATTATTTCATCATATGGCACGTTTCTACAACATGTTGAAAAATCGCATTTTTTATTTTGACATAGTATACTATGGCGTTTTTTTGCACCAAAATTCATGATAATTCTTTTTTTCAAAGAGAACCTTACCATAGTGTTTTCACGGCCTCCTTTACATGATTTCATCATATGGCACGTCTTTACAACATGTTGAAAAATCGCATTTTTTATTTTGACATAGTATACTATGGCGTTTTTTTGCGCCAAAATTCATGATGATTTTTTTTTTCAAAGAAAACCTTTCTGGAGTGTTTTTCTCGGCCTCCTTTACATTATTTCATCATAAGGCACGTTTTTACAACATGTTGAAAAATGACATTTTTCGACAGTATACTATAGCGTTTTTTTTGCGCCAAAATTCATGATTTTATTTCAAAGAACAGATTTGTAGAGTGTTTTTCACAGCCTCCTTTAGATTATTTCATCATATGGCACAGTTTTACAACATGTTGAAAAATCGCATTTTTTATTTTGACATAGTATACTATGGCGTTTTTTTGCGCCAAAATTCATGATGATTTTCTTCTCAAAGAAAACCTTTCTGGAGTGTTTTTCACGGCCTCCTTCACATTATTTCATGATATGGCACGTTTTTACAACATGTTTGAAAAATCGCCTTTTTTTTCGACATAGTATATTAAGGCGAATTTTTTGCGCCAAAATTCATGATGATTTTTTTTTCAAAGAAAACCTTTCTGGAGTGTTTTTCACGGCCTCCTTTACATTACTGCATCATATGGCACGTTTTTACAACATGTTTGAAATATCGCCTCTTTTTTCGACATAGTATAGTAAGGCGTTTTTTTTGCGCCAAAATTCATGATGATTTTTTTTTCAAAGAAAACCTTTCTGGAGTGTTTTTCACGCCCTCCTTTACATTACTTCATCATATGGCACGTTTTTACAACATGCTTGAAAAATCGCCTTTTTTTTCGACATAGTATAGTAAGGCGTTTTTTTTGCGCCAAAATTCATGATGATTTTTTTTT